>NW_020675630.1:0-3944 GCF_002925995.2 Terrapene triunguis
ATGTATGCCTGTGACAAGGTAAAGGCTTAGACAACATAACATGATGCTGTCCACTCAGCTGATACAAAGATGCCCCTCCTATGACATCTCCTTTTATACATTGATACAAATAAGTTATGTATTACATTCCAGATGTTGTTAGTTACCACCCTTATGCCTCGTACCTGTTAGTTTGAACAAAACATCCTCATCCATTATCCTGTCATCCCATCCTTATCTTACGAGGGATCCGTGTGTTCCTGTACAATCTCTTGGCAATTTGTTTATGTAGTTACTTGAGAACTCTGAGTGTTCTTGCACCATCCTCTCTGGTCAGGAATGTGCTTATTTGGTTATCCAATACCTGGTGTGTTACTGTTCTGCCAAGGCCAGGCCTACTGTGGTTCACTTTGCTAGTTATGTGTAAGGCTCCAGAAAGGCCTACAGCCTGCATATTCCAACATTTATTCTCTGAGCCATCCAATCTCTTATTAGTGTTATTTATAATAAATAAGGTGAGAACCTAACATAATATAAAAATAATATATCACTCCTCAGTGTGTTTAAATTAATCTAATTAAAACACACTTATTTTGTATCTTTATTTAGCTATTCATGCATTCATTGGGAGGTGGTGCATAAAATGAATGCAGATACTTGCATTTCACCTTTGTAGACTTTGATTTAGCAGGACTAAAAGGAAACCTAGAATCAATATCCAATGGAGAGGAGTTCAGTGCGCAGACATTTGATAGTAATGAGGCACTTAAAGACATTTTAGGAGCAGCTTCTTTTAGATTAAGGTTAAAGTATAATCTGGATACAGTTCTAGGAATCTCACCATTTCTAATTGTATTCACAGCTCCTAAATTGTGAGAGACAGTATTCTAGCCTTTGGGCTCGTCCCACTGGAATATTAAAAATAAATATACTAAAGCAAAGACAAAACCATAAGAAATATAAGGAAGGATCTAATGCTTGCTGTTGTATCTGGATTCTCTCTTTTTGCGAGGCTGATTTCTCTATAGGCTACAGACAGTAATAGCAGAACACTTGCTAACAGAATCATGGAAATCAGATAGAAAAGACCAGTCAGGTCATCTAGCCTGTCTGGTACCTTGCCAGAGCTGGATTGTTCTCTACATAATATCATCTAATGCTCTGTCCAAGTCTACTTTTAAGTCATTAAAGCCAGGGGGCTTTTAGTACTTCTCTTGAGAGATTATTTCTCAATCTAGTAAATCTCATCATTATTAATCTTTCCTTGACATTCCTTCTAAATTCTTCTTTGCTTAAATGTCTTTTCATTTCTTCTTATATCCTCCCTAAACTATTCCTCATGCTTCTTGTTGTTTAAACCCTTTCGGTATTTGCAGACCAGCATAATATGCGGGATACATAAATAGATTTGATAAACCATGCTTCCCAATTCCCTTTAATCATTGTTTGACCAGCCTATACATATTTAGTTCTTTGTGTGTGTGTGCGCTTATTATATTTTAAAACAGAGCAAACTCTCAAATGCAGTGTTAATAAAAATCCTTTTTTTCTTTAAACAACAAATAGCAAAACCAAAGTCTGTCATGTCTCACCTTATAAAAGCAACTGGCACCTAAGTTAAGGAATTTATGCATTGTTTGGCCAATATCACAGCAGTTATATCGTCTTTACAAATGTTAATCGCTAGGTTTAATCATACAACATAAAGTGCCGGAATTGTTGGTAAGTATAGTAAAATTTTCATAACTATTGCCACTATACCAGCTTATTTTAATGAGTCATTCAACATACATCTACCACCCAGTAACATATTTAAGGCCCAGTCCTGCAATCCTAACTCACAGGGTTTAGTTCGCACATGAGTTGTCCTGTTGTAGTCAATGGGGCTAATTGCAGGAATTAGGTTTGTACGACTGGTACCTTGTGGACAGGGCCGGCTCTAGGTTTTTTGCTGCCCCAAGCAAAAAAAATTTTGGCTGCCCCCCCACCCCACTGCACCCTCCTGCCGCCCCAGCCCTGGGTCACTGGTAACTCACTCCCAGGGCGGGTCATTCAGCAGGAATTTTGGATGTGCACAGAACACAGACAGGATTGGTTCCCATATGGTTACAGAACTGCAGTAAAGTGGAACAATTTTCAGCTTGTGTGATTGAAGGCTATCTGGATGCATATTATAAGACTGTCCTACATAAATGAGGAAAAGTTGAGGTGCCTTTATTATTCTTTTGTTCCATTCTTTGTTTCTATGGGGAATTTGCCAATGCAATATCACTGTCTTCCTTTTAAACAAATAAAACTAAAACTTAAAAATAAAATAATAAATAATAATAATAATAATAATAATTAAAAAAAGCAATGGCTGTTGAAAATAGCAATTCCAGTCCTAATAACCACTGGGAAGCATTTCTTGCTCAATTTATTCTACTTTTTCCTACAGCAAGTTACAGTGGATCAGTATATTTGATTTGGGAGAAATGAAGTAACAGCCGCCCAAATTGAGCTTGAGCACTCCTGAATTTTGAGGGTGTTCAAATCTGGAAGGCAGGTGCTGGATTCCCTTTCTGAATATTAGCTAAATCTGGAAAAGAAAAGTCAATTTCTGCTTCCATGGCTCAGAAGTGTAAATCCTCCTATGTGCCTGGTACTGTATCTAAAGCTGCCCAGTCTAGTAGAGCCTCCGCTCCCTTACTTTTCATTTTAAATTCTAGTGGGATCCACATACCTCCCTTGCTAGGCTTCAGATAGAGAGGTGCAATGTCCATTTAGTCCACCCAATTCTTTCTTTGGGGGAGAGCCCAGGGCTGGGGTGGCAGAAGGTGCCGGGGGGGGGGGAGCGCCGGGGGCGGGGGGGGGGGGGGGGGGGGGGGGGGCCAGGGCTGGGGGGGCAGGGGGTGCGGGTGGGGGCCAGGGCTGGGGTGGCAGGAGATGCGGGTGGGGGGAGAACCCAGGGCTGGGGCAGCAGGGGGGTGCAGGTGGGAGCCAGAGCTGGGGCAGCAGGGGGTGTGGGCGGGGGAGAGTCCAGGGCTGGGGCAACACAGGGGTGCAGGGGGAGCCCAGGGCTGAGGTGGGGGGTGGCAAAAAACCTAGAGCTGGCTCTGTTCCTACCATTGCAGCATGAGGTTTCAGTTCTACACTCCTTCCCCCTCCCTTTCCTGTTAATTGTGGCCAAGGGAATGCTGGGAAATGTAGTTCTTTCCCTGCTCCAGGGCTGGCTCTATAGGCAGGGAGCTAACCAAGGAACTACAGCTCCCAGGGCTCCCTGTTGGTTCTCAGCTCTCATGCTGGATTCTTGTGCCCCTGCAAATTTGCCGCCCCAAGCAACTGCTTGCTTTGCTGGTGCCTAGAGCCGGCCCTGCTTGTGGAGATATTTTCAAAGGCACAAAAGTTGCTCAATTCCCTATCAGTGGGAGTTGGGTGTCTAACCCCCCCCCAGCATTTTCACCTTTAATAATCTACCCTTTAGTTCTTAATTTTATCTATAAATTGAACTTTCCTTTACTGACCTTCTTTCTCAGCTATACACAATTCAGTATTATCATGGCTTTCTATTACCTCACAACTAACCAGTCAAGGTGAAAGGTTCATTGTTAGATGGGAAGAAAGTCATACTAACTATAGAAAAAGTGCCTGATTCTTCACTATCTTCACACACCAGTTTTACTCTACTATAAATCCACTGATGGCAATGGGCTTGTTTCTCCTCTCACACAGATTAGTGTAAATCTAGAGTAACTCAACTGAAGCCAATAGAGTTACATGGTGTGGAGAATGAGGGAGATATCTGTATCATTTTGCATGAATGTTATGTATTCCTCAGTTTAACTCTTTGGTGATATTCAGTCTGACTACATGGAGTTTAATCAAATGGATCTCTTAGGAATAATAAGCAGGAAATGAAACAATGGCCAGAGACAAGACATCTTGGGGGTAAATTTTAAGGGAATAAGAGAACAATCATTGAGCCA
>NW_020675631.1:0-1388 GCF_002925995.2 Terrapene triunguis
TGGAGATAACGAGGTTAGTTCAATCAGGGAGGGTGAGGTGCTCTGCTAGCAGTTGAGGTGTGAACACCAAGAGAGGAGAAACTGCTTCTGCAGTTGGATAGCCATGAATGGCTACCTCACCCTCCCTGATTGAACTAACCTCGTTATTTATCTCCATACTGATTTATACCTGCCTCTGGAGATTTCCATTACTTGCATCTGAAGAAGTGAGGTTCTTACCCACAAAAGCTTATGCTCCCAATACTTCTGTTAGTCTTAAAGGTGCCACAGGACCCTCTGTTGCTTTGTACTTAGCCTGCGCTGATTGAGGACATCAAGAGAGGATGGGGACAGGTGTTTTGCTTGATGGTCTGCCTGAGTCACAAGTACTATTTGACCTGCCCCTCTCCACTGTTTAAAGACAGAGCTGATTAGGCTCCATAGATAGTCTTTTGTTTTGTTAAGTGACCACTACAGCTGAAATAACTGATAATCAGGTCTAAATGCTTAGACCTGCAGTGGGACAGTGTTTCTGTGGAAGAGACGGCCCAGACTGCACTAGCAGCAAGGTTCCCCCACTGAGAGCTCAGCTGAAATCACTGAGAGCTGGGTGGAACCTCAAGAGACCAGCTCACAGAGGTCACAGTGGCAGGTGGCAGCAGAAGATGATGGCGCAGGGCCATTGGAAACAGAGCGACGGAGTGAATGGTGGCACAATGAACAACAGTGGCCAGAACAAACAGTGAGCAGTTGGAGGAACGAACAAGGTACCTTCTTGCCCCCCACCTGGGAGGTGAACTCATGTGAAAGCACCTCTGAACTCTGAGTCTCCACTGACCAAGGACAACACTGATGAGTGTTAATGAGGCTGTTAAGAATGCTGGAGACACAACACAGTTCATGCGAACAAATATGGCTGTGGCATCATACTTTCTATTTAAACAAGAGATACCATACACTACAAACTGGAGGCCAATGTTAAGTGCATTGTCACTTGTTCATCCTGAAGTTGAACACTGGTTCCGAACAAGACCAGCAAATGCGCACTATCTTTCTGCAAGAAACTCAACTGACAGGCTAGACGCATGTGGTGCAACAGTGAAAGACTCAACAGTTGAAAAAGTGAAGAACTCTCTCACCACATTCAAAAAATTTGCATACATGGCTGATGAATGCACCACTGCAAATGGGCATCAAGTATTAAGTCATTGTGTACGTTATCTTGATGTCAGTGGTAGGCCAGTAGATGCATTTCTAGATGTTCAAGTTATAGAAGACAGATTGGCTGCATCTGTGACAAGCCACATCTTAGAAGAGTTAAATGCTTGTTAATTGGACCCCAAACAGATGGCTGCTTGTGCATTTGATGGAGCTGCAAGTGTAGGGTTACCATACGTCCGGATTTTCCC
>NW_020675632.1:0-3247 GCF_002925995.2 Terrapene triunguis
AAAATGACTTGAAGTTATGCAGGATCAGGGCCTAAATCAATTTAATTAAAACACCACCAAGAAAGATTAAGGAAAGAAAGAGACTGGTGGCCACATTCTGAACTGATTTACACTGGTCTAAGTGACAAGAGGGGAAGAAAGATCATGAAAGCAATGATATCAAGAACCACCTTAAGGTCTTTTGATTTTACCTGCTTTGAAGAAGATTGGATTAAAATTCTGTGGCTGGGCCACAGATCGAGAGTTATAAAATAATGCTTCAAACTTATGTAATACTTTTCATCTTCAAAATACTTTACAAACATCAGTGAATTAGGCCTCAATAAACATGTATGCATATTTTAAAATTTAAATATGTGAGCAGTCTTGTTCAAATAAATACCTATGTGGGTTAGTGAGTGTTAAAATTCTTCCATTTTACACAGAGAGAAACTGAGGCAGCGGAGTTAAGGGACGTGCCCAGTGCCAAGTCACTGTGAACATCAGAGAAAAAGGGCAAAATTCTCTAGAGTAAATGAGCAAAACTCCAGAGAGTTCAATGGAATTGTGCTCAATTGGACCAGCAGAGAATTAGCCCTAATGAGAATTTTGGAGTTCCTGACTCTCAGTTCTGTAAACAAATCATAAAACCATGCCTCAAAACCAGACATATCCAAATGTACTTATGATAACATTCAAATAATTATTTCATGTCATAGTCCTTTTAATTCTTTCCATCACTTTACTTCAACAGAAATACTCTCAATTGAAGAGATGACATCTAGTGATAAATGTAATAAAATATATTAGAAAATATGTTCTATATACAACAGAATATAAATGACACTGTCAATAAGGGGCAAGTTAAAAAATCGGTGTCAAATATTGACAATATTTAAGTTGGTTATTTTTTCTATTTCTAAAAAACAAATTTGCTTTTAGCTCAATTTGTTTACAACACTTCTTTCTCTACCAGTATCTCAATACTACTGATTGCTACAACCAGTTCATAAATTCCATTGCTGTCTGCTGACTTGTGATGTGGTCATGCAGAAAATATTTCATAGGAAAAGTGTTAGCTAGCTAGAGGCAGTATTGTCGATCACCGCTTGCAACTGCAACTACTGGTATGTGACTATGTATTCATTTCATGCACTATAACACCTAATGTACATGACAAAATGTTGAATATAAAGTTAATTCACAAACTAGAACAGTTGGTATTGCTGAAGCTGAACAGAAAAAAATAAAAACAAAAAACTCTATGCTCCCCTCACCAAATCTTTCGAGCAGTTTGAACACAATTCAGTTTCAATATCATTCAGTTTTATCATACATATCACTTTTATTTAATTTATTAATATTTGAGAAATACCTTGAGATCCTTGGCTGGGAGCCGCTTTGTAGTTTTATGTACTTTTACTAATATCTCTTTATGCGCAGATCATTATAACAGTTTGCTATGGCAGGATCTATTTTCAAAAATTATATTTAGCTAGATACATTTACTGACAATATTCTGACTTGCAAAACCAACACAACTCATGTTTAACAACTCTTATTTATTTTTAAACAACTGTTATTTGAAGGTTCACCATTCAGTCCCTAATTCAGACTCTTACGTTTGTGGTCATGAATATCCTTATTTCAATCCTGCTCGTACTGAGGATGAAGAATTTGGGGCACTCAATCTAAAAGTGAGGATTATGCCACTGGATACATGTTAAAACACGGTCAACTAAAGTGACTCCGAATCATGTACACTTCTGTGTATCTGTGCCAAAGGAGTTAATTTTGGGATTCAGAATAGTTATTGGCCTGTATAGAAAGAAATTGACATTTTGGACAAATTTTCAGTTGCCTACATTGACAATTTGGTCTTCCCATTGAACTGAGTAACATTTATTATTAATTTCAATTGCATCCCGATGTATTTGTATTTTATAGCATTACAATGATTTAATCCTGTTGCGTTATATCAGTAGGAGAATATATATAATACGACAGTATGGTATTAAAATGTTAATATGGACTTCAACCATGAAAACAAAACATTATCTTAATGTATGTTTTGCAGTCAGTAGCAGCTCATTCTGAGAAACAAGTAAGTTTCAGTGCTGTGGTTATTCTAACGCCTATAACGTTACTACTTATGAGGAAAACAAGTTCTCTTGATGACAGCAAGAGTGAGGACTAAACCAGGTTTTAAGACAGGGCTTTCCTGAAGCATTCCTAATTCACCACTAGTATGTGTCACTGAGTATAAAGATGTTTTAAGGAAGCAGCAGACAGCATCAACTGTACAAAACTAGACATGAAAGTATTTATGTCAGAGGAGAGAACTGTTTTCTAAACCCAAGTGGTATTTGTTCTTATCGGACCACAAACCAGTTAGTTATCCTTTTACAAAGAGTTTCATTTCCACTTAAGACCAGGAATGGGCAAAAACATGTTAGGAACTACACAGGGCAGATTAGTGTATTTAATCCAGCAACTCCCTACTCTGAAAATGTGCATACATTCACAAAAAAACAAATTAATATGAAGATGAGTGGGAAGGAAACAGTATAGAGAATGCCTTAAAAATACTTATCCTATTACCAGTAATTGATCATTTTTCATGGATCCTCTCACCAATTCATGAGCAAATATCTTAGCATTACTTTAGGTGATGTGACAAGAGAGACCTGAAAGAGCAATCTACTACCAGAAAGAGTAGATCAAATTATCTTTTATCCAATTATGGCTTCTACAGAAGCATACAGGTCTACCATGGATAGTGAAGGTATGCTTTAATGACCACATAAGCCTTCTCCAGTTACATTTCTATTGACCTGTAAACCTGTGAAGGAGCCACCCTCTTTGCACCTTTACACAATGATTTGGAGGGTGGTTGTGACTGTGGCTGTACTATGCCATATATACTCTGCCAAGAGAAAAAAATAATTCAAGGCATATGGCAAAAACACAGTTCCGTGGATCTGGAAAAAATTTTTTTATCTGACCTGTTAAATGTTTTCCACCATGACCACAGTGTTGAACCAGGCTCAGACAAAGTGGCAAGTTAGGAAGCATAGGGCAAACTAATCACATTTTTTCTCTAGCTCTAAACGTTCTAATACACACACAGTTCTGGCACAAGATTGGTTACCACTTGCCTCATTGACAGAAGAGGAGATGCACATTATACATAAGGTCAAGTATCAGGGGGTAGCCGTGTTAGTCTGTATCTACAAAAACAACAAGGAGTCTGGTGGCACCTTAAAGA
>NW_020675633.1:0-11693 GCF_002925995.2 Terrapene triunguis
CTGTAGTTTCCTGGGTTGTTTTTATTTCCCTTTTTATAGATGGGCACAAGATATTCTGAACCTCTCTGGGGAGTTACATAGGGACATGGAAAGACAAACACACTTATCTCTATAATTAGTAAGTACTCAGACTCATGGGAAAAAAGGCACAACATTTTGTAAGTGCACTTCGCTCTGTGAGAACCTTCTCATGCTTCTGCAAAGACCTCATTCACACTGAGCATGTTCAGAGGCTTGTTAACATAGGCATTATCATAGTCACTCATATACTTGTTATCTGATACCTATCATTACCCGTGTATTTACAATCACAGATGAGAACCATCTTGTTTTAGGGGGAAAAGGTTCTCTTACCAGCTGCTAAAGAATGGAGCTATGATGCTTGCTCCTGTCATTCCTATTGACTGGTTTACAGCAGCAGCCTTTTCCAACACTGTCTTCTCAAGGAAAAAAAGGCAAATGACTATTATTAGATGAAAGCTGAGTTTCTCCTTTATATTTTGCCTCACCCAGGAAGACCCAGGGCTGCAGGCTTCTCAGAGCCCAAAGGTCAGTTCTGCCTAAAGTATTTGCAGCAATCTTTGTAGTAACCATGGAAGATCTGCAGGAAGAATAAATCAGCATTTCCTGTTAATGTTCCATCCTTGCAAGGATAATGAGATTGACTCAAATATCTCTAGGGGATCTGAGTTTAGTCTCATTCTCAACAAACCCAAGTGGTGATTATTTCATTCTGAATGCTTTGTCCACCCCAGAACCCTTTTCATCACAGCAGCAAGGACATTCTGAAGGTCAAAATGGTGTGTTTAGGCAAAGATTACTCCATGGCTGTGTAATGATCTTGGGATTCATTAAATAATAAAGCAATGAATGAGAAAGGAATAAATATTTAATAAAACAACCTGGAGAGCTACTGTGGTAAACTGCAGCACACAGCCATGTGGTGTTACCAACCCTTGCCTCCAGGGCACATCTCTAAATTCCTATGTTCATAAGACTGTCCCTTATGAGTAACAAGAAGGGTTTCTTCAGGTATGTTATCAACAAGAAGAAAATCAAGGAAAGTGTGGGCCCCTTACTGAATGAGGAAGGCAACCTAGTAACAGAGGATGTGGAAAAAGCTAATGTACTCAATGATTTTTTTGCCTCTGTCTTCACGAACAAGGTCAGCTCCCAGACTGCTGCACTGGGCAGCACAGTATGGGGAGAAGGTGACCAGCCCTCTGTGGAGAAAGAAGTGGTTCAGGACTACTTAGAAAAACTGGACGAGCACAAGTCCATGAGGCCGGATGCGCAGCATCCAAGGGTGCTAAAGAGTTGGCGGATGTGATTGCAGAGCCATTGGCCATTATCTTTGAAAACTCATGGCGATCGGTGGAGGTCCCGGATAACTGGAAAAAGGCTAATGTAGTGCCCATCTTTAAAAAAGGGAAGAAGGATGATCCGGGGAACTACAGGCCAGTCAGCCTCACCTCAGTCCCTGGAAAAATCATGGAGCAGGTCCTCAAGGAATCAATTCTGAAGCACTTAGAGGAGAGGAAAGTGATCAGAAACAGTCAGCATGGATTCACCAAGGCCAAGTCATGCTTGACTAACCTAATTGCCTTCTATGAGGAGATAACTGACTCTGTGGATGAGGGGAAAGCAGTGGATGTGTTATTCCTTGACTTTAGCAAAGCTTTTGATACGATCTCCCACAGTATTCTTGCCAGCAAGTTAAAGAAGTATGGGCTGGATGAATGGACTATAAGGTGGATAGAAAGCTGGCTAGATCGTCGGGCTCAATGGGTAGTGATCAACGGCTCCATGTCTAGTTGGCAGCCGGTTTCAAGTGGAGTGCCCCAGGGGTCGGTCCTGGGGCCGGTTTTGTTCAATATCTTCATTAATGATCTGGAGGATGGCGTGGACTGCACTCTCAGCAAGTTTGCAGATGACACTAAACTGGGAGGAGTGGTAGATACACTGGAGGGTATGGACAGGATACAGAGGGACCTAGACAAATTGGAGGATCGGGCCAAAAGAAACCTGATGAGGTTCAACAAGGACAAGTGCAGAATCCTGCACTTAGGGTGGAAGAATCCCATGCACTGTTACAGACTAGGGACCAAATGGCTAGGAAGCAGTTCTGCAGAAAAGGACCTAGGGGTTACAATGGACTAGAAGCTGGATATGAGTCAACAGTGTGCCCTTGTTGCCAAGAAGGCTAACGGCATTTTGGGCTGTATAATTAGGGGCATTGCCAGCAGATCGAGGGACGTGATCATTCCCCTCTATTCGACATTGGTGAGGCCTCATCTGGAGTACTGTGTCCAGTTTTGGGCCCCACACTACAAGAAGGATGTGGAAAAATTGGAAAGAGTCCAGCAGAGGGCAACAAAAATGATTAGTGGGCTGGAGCACATGACTTATGAGGAGAGGCTGAGGGAACTGGGATTATTTAGTGTGCAGAAGAGAAGAATGAGGGGGGATTTGATAGTTGCTTTCAACTACCTGAAAGGGGGTTCCAAAGAGGATGGATCTAGACTGTTCTCAGTGGTACCTGATGACAGAACAAGGAGTAATGGTCTCAAGTTGCAGTGGGGGAGGTTTAGGTTGGATATTAGGAAAAACTTTTTCACTAGGAGGGTGGTGAAGCACTGGAATGGGTTACCTAGGGAGGTGGTGGAATCTCCTTCCTTAGAGGTTTTTAAGGTCAGGCCTGACAAAGCCCTGGCTGGGATGATTCAGTTGGGAATTGGTCTTGCTTTGAGCAGGGGGTTGGAGTAGATGACCTCCTGAGGTCCCTTCCAACCCTGATATTCTATGATTCTGTGATCTCTAAATTATAATCTTCTACAAACATCTCTACAGGGTGCTTTTCAACCTTTTCAGGCTTCTCCTGTTCCTTCTATCATGCTGTGACCAGAATCTAGAGGAGATGTCAGAGATCTTATAATGGTCCCATGTATTAAATGTGCTTTGGTCTGGGAAAAAAGCAACTCACCAATGAGTCTCAGAAAACCCTACAACGTTATCCAAAGCAGGCCTATCTGATTGGTGGACCCACTTTCCATGGAAATTAGACCAAGAAAGATAGCCCAAATCAGAAACCAAAATTACCCATACAGTATACTTCTGATTGCATTAAAGAATCTTAAATCTAGCCAACAGATTTGGAAGAGAATGTATGTATCAACACCAGAACAGACATAGTCATCAATTATTAAATTGGCTGTTACATAATGGAAAATATTTCAGTGTGTTGTGCTGTGGATTTAGCCACACAATTCCTATTAGTACCAATGGAACTCATGCAGCCAGTTCCCAATGTATCACTTTGAAAATGTACCCCATAATGTCATGTCTTACATGAGCACAAAAAAATCTTCTCTTGGGTACTTAAGGTACTCACATCCAGGATATATATGTGAAAGCAATCATCCTTGCAGCTCTGGAAACCTTTCACTGCTATAATTTTTTCACTTGTCAATGACTCATCCTTGGATAACACAGAAAGTGCTGATCCTGTTATCTGAGTTCTATTCTTCATTGCAACAAGGCCAGATTATCTGTTATGCCATGGAATCTGATAGAGGAACCTAAGAGATTTTAGTATTTGGACTATTGTATTGGAAGTTCTGAGCAATCAGTGCATCTTTCCATTTCCCCAACATTTATTATTAAATAGGGAAATATATTACAATACTAGTTAGGGGATAAAAGATAGCTCTAAATAGGGGGACAATAGAAATCTCAGATGTCAGTCATTTTCTGATAGGGATGGATGAATCAGTTTAGATAAAGAGAAAGAACAAGGAGGGAAACATGGACTTATATTTAGACCATAAAATTGGGAGAAAGGATGCTATGATAACAGATGTTAGGTACCCTAGGCCAAGTCACTTCACTTGGTTGTGCCTCAGTTTACCCATCCGTAAACATTTACTTACCTCACAGTTGTTTTGAAAAGATTCATTAATTAGTTGTTATGAGTACAAAGTGCTATTAAAAACAATAAGAACCTCCCAGCCCCAAATCTACTAACCAAACCTCAAATATTTAACTAAACCAATCTTTTTACAGAGCCCAAAAGTTTGACTAACTTTAATTTGTCACTATTTTTCATAGATACCACTGTGTTTCTAGGCTCAAGCCAGACCTGATTGCAGACCCTACCTGCAAAGCTCTGTATTATTCCCTCCCTCCCTCCCTCCCTCTCTACTCTCATTTCCTCCTACTACTCCTTTTTTTGCACACCTTTCATCTCAGCCCTCCCTTTATTGCTTCCTTCCACCATGCCACCCAATGTCAACACCCCTCAGTTAAAAGTGCTGTTGTTACACACCTATTTAAAAATATTGCAGTGCTGTGTGATAATCTTTGTCTAGTCAGTTGATTCTGCATTCTTCTGCTTTCCAAATAGACAGCAAGCTGTGTGGGGAAGGGATCATGTCTCCCTTGGGTTTTGTAGCAAGCTGAGCACATTGTCAGTGTAAATAACAAGGATACTAAATAGCTGTACTACATGAGAAATTGAGCACATCCTTGTATCTCCCATTAAACCTCTGCCCTCATGATTTCAAAGTAATTCTACTGGTAAGTAAATACAATCTGACCAAAAATAGAGAATCTCCATTTACAAGAAGTTTGCAAATTAGCCATTTATTGCTCATTCTAGACTTTTACCAAATGCTATTAAGTGGCATTTTAGGCCAGAGTAGTCTTTCTATGAGAAGTATTTTAACAGTTTACCTATGAAGCATGGCTGGTTCTTGATCCTCCTCTTCTCTCTCCCAAGCTAAATGAATGTCTTGATTTTTCTTTTTAACTGCTTGGGAACACCTCACACCTGAAAATTACATCAGCCAAATCAATGTTTTCTTTCTTTCTTTCTTTCTTTCTTTCTTTCTTTCTTTCTTTCTTTCTTTTGACATTACAGGTCACCTGCACAATATGAAAAAAATGGGTGTGTGCTCTTTTACGCTTCTTTTTCATATATGAGGAAGGCCTGAAAATGTTTCTTTGTTTTGATTTTGTTTTGTGGGGTGGGCGTTTTGGGGTTGTTTGGTTGGGTTTTTTACTGCCATCAAGGGAAAAGCTAAACCCAGTGAAGAGGTGTTACCTCACTTAACCCTTACACCCAAATCCTTAGCCAGCACCCAGCTTGAGAAGATAGGTGCCCTCCCCACCAGATGCGGAGCCATTCCTCAGGAGCTACTTATTTTTCAGGCACCCAAAAATGTGCTAAGTGCTTTACAAATAGGTATAGGCATTGTTCCTCTGTGTACAATCTTGATTTATGACACTGCAAGCAAGAGCCCTAAATAGCCAGCATAGGATGTAAATACCTCCCCCCTCCTCCACCTATTGTTAGGCATCATAGCAGGAGTAATTGTTTAGAAGGGATTTAAACATGGTGAGGAAGGAGAGGTGACAAACCAGTTGGTGAAGAGAGGAGTATTCCAAATGTAAGGACCAGCAAGGGGTTTGTCTCAGAGACACTTGTGTCAAAAGGAAACAGAAAGGGATAATCAAGGATGGCATCAATGGCTGATTGTAGGGGGTCAGGAACATGAAAGAACAGGCCAGAGTTGTAGGCAGGGCTAAGAAGTATAGGGCCATAACAGCAAGTGAACCCACACACCTTCTGGGTCTGGTGTTCTGTCCCATTTAGTGGCACCGAGACCACTTTGAGAGAAAGAGAGAGAGATTGAATCTGCTCTACAGCCTTAGCTAACAGCCATATGGCTTTTAGCTCATGCACTAAGCTCCAGAGGTCCCAGCTTCGATCCCGCCCATTGGCGACTGGGGTCTGTCTGCGTTAACACAAGGACATTTGCTGTTCAGCATCATGGGAAGCCAATGAAGTGAGTCAAAGATAGTGCTTGGGGGGAGAGGAGGTACATGGTCAAAGTGACCAGTGAGAAAGATTATTTTTGGCAATAGCATCTTGGTTGAGGTGGGGCATAGAAAGATTAGTATCCAAATGACACAAGATGAGGCGATTGTAGCAGTTTAGTTAGGAAATGTTTACCAGAGTGATTTGGCCATAGGGACAGAAAGAAAGGAGTGAATTTTATGGATATAGTGGAAGAAAATGCATCGGGATTTGGTTACAGTAGACATCCCTACCTTTAGGGAAATGAAAACCTTCTAGTCTATGATACATAAGGAAATAAACTTGCGTGATTTGCAGTACAACATTTTGGATCCAATATTCAGATGGTGTAAGTTGGTGTAGCTCCATTGAAGCTGATTTGTATCAAATTAGGATCTGGACCTTTGTATTAATATAGTAACTTTCAGTCAATAATCCCAGAACCCTTTATGAGCATGAATTAATTAATTATGACTCACAACACTGGTAATGAGGTATCCAAGCATTGCATTATTATACTAATGCAATAGATAGGTAAACTGAAACTAAAAGGAGGCTAAATGATTTGGCCAGAATTATCTAGTTGATCAGTGGCAGAGCTAAGGAGAGACCCCTGGAAAATTCTGAAACCCAATACTTTGGCCTAACCACTAGACTATTCACCCTTATATTTTGCAGTATCCACATATTTACTGAAATAAATTTGAGGGGATGACCAAAAAATGAAAGAAATCGTCTATCATCTTCTTGACCATAGTTTGCATTAAGCAAAGAGAGAAGGATCTAAGCATTCTGGTTTTCATTCATCAGTGAGATGTTTTGATTTTAAACTTCAGACAGATTCATTGGGGGAAGGATGCATAAAACTGAAGCACATTCTATGGAAGAAATCCCTATTTAGCTCATGGAAATTTGTGTAGACAATTCTAGACTTGTTGAGAAGCAAGAAGTGGAATATTAATAAATTCCCTAAACAACTAAGAAAGGGCAGAAATACAACTGAGATTACCAAAATGGAGGGATACTATGTCTACATAGTTAAATGTTGTGCATGTCACTGTTATCTGGCTACAGCTGAAAAGGCTGTGAGTGCATCCGGTTCCTTTGGATATTATTCTAACATTGCAATCATTCCTTTCATAGGCAGAATTTCCCTATAGACATCAACCAAATTGTTCCATCAATAAAGCAGTATACAAGAAACATTGCTCTGTCACATTGCAGCTAAGCCACAACAAATGTTTATGTGGTGGTTTACCCTGTGAATTTTCAGTTGGTAAAAACAAACCATGGAGAAAGCTACTGTATGTTAAAATGTATAGTTTAGTGTCAGAGGTAAATAATTGTCTTCATTATACTTAGCTGACTAATGTTGTTGTAAGATTTGCCTCTATTCTATGTTAAGGTCCTGGATAAAATGAATATTGAGCATGCATAAATTACCTTGAACATTATCACAGTGGGGCTCATTGAAAATAATAGTAATCCCAGTAGATTAAGGAGATGGTTTAAAAAAATCCTATGTGCCAGTAAAAATGAATGTTAATATATTTATAAAGGGAGACTGAATTAGCTCAAATGTGAATAGCAGCTGTGCCAAGCAGAACTGGTTGCCTTCTTGTTCATAAATCATCAGCTATGTCAGTGTTGACCAGCATTTAAAACCTCAAGCAGTGAAATGCTGTGGACAGTTAAGTGAATAGGATCCAAGGGTCACTCTTTATCATTAGTACCTGGGACCATCAATTCACATTCTGAGGGAGTGTTTGAATTATGTTAAAACAGCCTTTGCAAAATTAAAGGGAACATAATTTAAATATAATGAATAAGAAAGAAAGGCTGTATTATGATTTTCAAAGTAGCGAGCAACTAAATGCTGTGTAGCACAGTGGTTCTCAACCAGGGGTCCGAGGATCCCCGGGGGGCCACAAGCAGGTTTCAGGGGGGCCGCCAAACAGAGCCAGCATTACACTTGCTGGGGCCCAGAGTAGAAAGCCGAAGCCCCAGCACACGAGGTTGAAGCCTGGGTCCTGACCCCCGCTACTCAGGGCTGAAGCCGAAGCCTGAGCAAAATAGATTTGTGGGGGCTCCATGGCATTAGGCCCCAGGCAATTGCCCTGCTTGCTATCCCCTAATGCCGGCCCTGGCTTTTATATGCAGAAAACCTATTATTGTGGCACAGGTGGGCCGTGGAGTTTTTATAGCATGTTGAGGGGGCCTCAGAAAGAAAAAGGTTGAAAACCCCTGGCGCAGCATACATTTTATGTCCTCTCAAAGTGCAGTCTCCAAAGGAGTCAGAATCAAGTTTAGAGTGGGAATAAGATGAAGTAATTTGGGAGTGAATTCTCCACAACTTTAATAATGTTTTCCCTACATGTAAGCAGTAACAAATGGCATAGTTACAGTAGATACCAGGAAACTTTGGGGGTAGTGTATGTGTCAAAGTCAGATGCTTTCAATCAGTCAAGAAGCACAAAAATGGTAGAGACATGAATCTTGAGTAGTTTTTGAAAAGAAATGTTTAGTTTTAATGGTCTTTTTTCCCCATTATTCTTCATAAATAAAAGCTGCTGCTTCTGTAGAGACTGAAGAATAATGTTATTTTTCAGGGAATTTATGGAAAAAGTGTCCCTGGGGCTGGTTTTGTTTAATGTCTTTATTAATGATCTGGAGGATGGTGTGGACTGCACTCTCAGCAAGTTTGCAGATGACACTAAACTGGGAGGCGTGGTAGATACACTAGAGGGTAGGGATCGGATACAGAGGGACCTAGACAAACTAGAGGATTGGGCCAAAAAAAACCTGATGAGGTTCAACAAGGACAAGTGCAGAGTCCTGCACTTAGGACGGAAGAATCCCATGCACAGCTACAGACTAGGGACCGAATGGCTAGGTAGCAGTTCTGCAGAAAAGGACCTAGGGGGTCACAGTGGACGAGAAGCTGGATATGAGTCAACAGTGTGCTCTTGTTGCCAAGAAGGCTAACGGCATTTTGGGCTGTATAAGTAGGGGCATTGCCAGCAGATCGAGGAACGTGATCGTTCCCCTTTATTCGACATTGGTGAAGCCTCATCTGGAGTACTGTGTCCAGTTTTGTGTCCCACACTACAAGAAGGATGTGGAAAAATTGGAAAGAGTCCAGCAGAGGGCAACAAAAATGATTAGGGGGCTGGAGCACATGACTTATGAGGAGCGGCTGAGGGAACTGGGATTGCTTAGTCTCCAGAAGAGAAGAATGAGGGGGGATTTGTTAGCTGCTTTCAACAACCTGAGGGGGGGCTCCAAAGAGGATGGAGCTCAGCTGTTCTCAGTGGTGGCAGATGACAGAACAAGGAGCAATGGTCTCAAGTTGCAGTGGGGGAGGTCTAGGTTGGATATTAGGAAACACTATTTCACTAGGAGGGTGGTGAAGCACTGGAATGTGTTACCTAGGGAGGTGGTGGAATCTCCTTCCTTAGAGGTTTTTAAGGCCCGGCTTGACAAAGCCCTGGCTGGGATGATTTAGTTGGGAATTGGTCCTGCTTTGAGCAGGGGGTTGGACTAGATGACCTCCTGAGGTCCCTTCTAACCCTGATATTCTATGATTCTATGATTCCTCTTTCAAAATGGCTACCATCTCATATTGTTATCAATGGAACTGAGGCCACAATCTGCCTTTAGCAAAGAAGGTTGCTCTCTGCCTCCTGACAACACAGTGGGGTTTCAGTCCCTCTCAAAACAATGGGAAGCAATGGTCATACATGCAAAGGGCACAATGAAAAAATAGCCACTGGAGCCATTGAATACTGATGCCTCCCATATGATTGGGGCATTAGATTTTTGAAACCCTAACCCATATCAGGTGACAGGGATCAAGGAATTTAGAGATTTGTTTTACCAGAACTCCTATGTGTCACACCTTTATTACAGGGCAGAGCTAATCTTCCATGTGCAACCTGAAATTTGTCATTTCTGAACTTTTGTCATGTTAAGCGCTTAACAGTGCAGACTGTTTTTTTTTTCTCATGGCATTTCCCCTTTCTTACTGGAAAAATGAAGACATAACTATAATATGTAACTTCAATGGTTAGACAATTCCATAATAGACTTTTTATGGTTAACAGTCCCTTTCTTAGGAAGTCTGCAGGAGAAAGATTCTCACTTGTGAATAAATCGAGCTGCCTCAGCTTTTATCCTTACAAGATGTATAATGTGTGAAGCAAGGACTCCTGTCTCATTCACTGCTCAAAAGCTGCATTTGGAGGCTCTGATTCTGCAACACAGAAGACAGTGTCAGCTTTGCCGTGGAGTTCAATGTGAGCCACATTGGGGTCTGACTGAGGCCGGCACTACTGTGGAGGCATGCCTCATTCGCTGCACAAGTATATATCTATATTTTATAATGGAGAAAGTTGGGGTTTTTTGTTTGTTTTTCAGAGTACTCTGTACTCAGAAATGACTAACAAAGACATTTTGGAAGAGACTGGAAAAATTTCATCCCCAAAGGTGAAAGGTTCAGAAAGTGATAACCAAATTAAACTAGGAGATGAGAATAGAAATGCCAAGCTTAGCTAGAGCAGTTGCTACAACTCCCAATAACATACAGATACTGGGATGGAATTGAAATCAATCAGAGTTTTGCCATTGATTTTAATAGGATTTCACCCTGTGTCTACAGATATCAATGTATAGATACAAAACTGAAAAATCAGTTTGCAGTATAGAGTATGAGTCACCCATTCCCGACCTGCAAAGCACTGAAGTTACAAATAAGAAGGGAGATTTAGCTGATATAACAAATGTGTCAGAGGATAAACTGCTGAGGTTAGTTTTATTGATATAAAAATGTAATTTAACACCATAGAGATCACAGAGAATATTTGCCTCAATTCCATGAAAGGTGTCAGACAATGCAGGATTCATTATCCTCCAGATACCCAGCCATTTGTTTTCAATCAGACAATAGAGAGATTTGAGTTCAGACTCAGAACTGCTTAAGCAGTTTAGAGGAGGAGCTAATTATTACCCAACTAGAACACAATTAAAATCTCCTGCCATGGTGATAAAATGGAGTCAAACTATCAGTCTTAAAAATAGATGCTGTAGAAAATCTTCAGCATACTCTTGCTATTGTAAAGGCACTCTTTTCTATAAAACATTCATTTGTGCACTATAGTGGTGACTATATTATAGGAGATAAAAGGCAGAGATGGGCTCAGTCACTTTGGAAAATTTGAAATTACAAACATCCCTATGTACAGGTGATATTTGTGGGAATGTCACTAAAACCTTGTGGCGGATGGTGATTTTCAGCACAGCTACATGGATACAGATGTACCATGCACTTTTGCGAACAGGGGCTGCTAACAGGGAGTTTCGCAAGGGAGTTCTCCAGGTGAAGGAGGAGCAATACAGCACCCTTTTGGGGTAAGTGACTGTTGCAGTGTGTGTTTGTTTGTGTTTGGGGGTTACTTGCTGTGTGCTGAGCTTGTGTTTGTCAGTCTGTTTGTTTGTTTGGTTGTTTGAAGGACCGTGTGCTGTGGCTGACAGTTGGAAGCTGTGAGCTTCAAAGGAAGGTTTGAAACCTAGAAGCCTCTGGTAATTGGCTGAGCCTTAATCAGTGGGTGGGGCATTCATACAGGCCAGGGCTTTATAAAGCAGCGCACAAGCGACCAGGGAGCTTTTGCGAACAGGGGCTGCTAACAGGGAGTTTCGCAAGGGAGTTGGGAAGGGGAGTGGGAAGGGGCGAGGGTCCCTTGCCGGTTCTATCTGTTTTTCCCTTTATTCCCCTTAAAACTTTAAACTTCTTGCTTAAACAACCCTTTCAGCGGATAGGGGGCTGCAGACGGGAGTTTGA
>NW_020675634.1:0-8271 GCF_002925995.2 Terrapene triunguis
AAGCACTGAGCCAGACCAGCTTTATGAGATCTTTATAGGGAAGGAACGTTTGCAATTAAACACTGCAGAAGGGTTTCTCCACTTTTAGCCTCTGAATATTGGTTGAAAGAGACACAGAGAGTCTTAAGCAAAAGCCCAGGTTAAAAAAAAAAAAAAAAAGAAAGCCGGGGTCGGAAGGCTGCTAGCTCAAAGCCGATAGAAACCCCATCAAGTCTCTGAATGGGAGCAGTGAGGGGAGGGCGAAGACCATGACACTCTTTGTGCTAGGGATGAAGCTGCAATGTGAAGCAGGGTGACCTAGTTACATATTTCTCTCTCTCTCTCTGCCGCTGCTGTTGTTGTTTTCTACTTAAAAGCCGCAGTTGGGTTCGGCTGCTTCTCTGCAATTTGCTAATGAAGCTTCTAACATCCAAGCCAAGTAGGGTAAAAACAGGGAGCTATTTGAACCCAGCCCCAGCTGCATCAGAGTCCCTTGCAAGCATGCTGCGGCCCGAAGGTTTGGGGAAGCAGCTGAACTGCTGGTTCCTTCTCCACTCTGAATCCGCAAGTCATCTATCACTAGTGGTGAGTTACAAGAAGTGATGGCCTTAAACCAAACAGATGAGATGCAAGGGAAATATTCCTCCTGCTGAGAGCAATTAGATTATGGAACAGCTGCCAGGAGAGGATATGGAGGAACTACCGACGGAAACATTCATAAGGAGAAAAGGCAACACTTTGGGGGTTCGTACATAGGAGAACTGATGCCAAATGAGGGAGTTTTAATGACCCATGAGGTGTCTCCAAGCCCTAACTTCTAATTACAACTGAAGGGAAGGGAAGTTGGAAACCTTCTGAACTTTCCACCATGCGACCTTTAATTTTGAGCCACATGGACCCTCTTCCTAGGATAGGGACAAGTTCCCAGTCACACTTGTTGTGACGTTGAGCAATGCATGGATGTTCTGTACTTAAATAAAAATGTTTTCAATTGAAAGAATTGGGGTTGTTTGTGTGCAGACTTGTTTTGTCAGTCACAGACAACCCCTCCGGCTGGAAGGAGGAGAGCTGCATGAAGCGGAAGTCAGGGTTTCAGGGAAAGGAGTGGTGTGAACGCTGAGGCTGATGTTATGCACAGCTGAAGCTAGGCAGAGTTCATCCTGCAGTCAGTTGCCATGTCACCACTTTTCAATGTCACTCTCTTATATACAGCCCATCTCGCGGGGCAGGATTTGCAGAAAGGGGGTTAAGGCAGGGTTAAGGTTAAGAAAGGGTTGCTTGAATTTTGTGGGATCATCCCCTAAATTCACTGGGTGGTCCTGGATCCTGCAGACAGAGCTTGAAGAATCATGTTATTGATTGTGGACTTTTAAAAGAAACATTGTTGCCACGTGATGCCATTGTCCTGCTGGGTAGTACATCAACGCTAAAGGTACATCCACTGCAGCTGGGAGCGTGCGTCCCAGTGTGGCTAGACAGACGTGTTTGTTCTGCCCAAGCTAGTGGGCAGTGGCTCAGGCTAGCAGCACAAGTAAGTACCCAGGGGGTCAGGGCAGGTTTGGTCTCCGATGGATAGTCCGAGCTGCCACCCCTGGCTACACTGCTCTTTTTAGGGCCCTAACTCAAGTGGAGCTAGTGTATGTCTGTCTACTCCAGCTGCAGTGTGAACGTAAGCTAAGGAGTTTGTCCTACAAGACAGGCTCTCACACTTCTAAGAGTTACAAGAACTGTGACACCTTTTGCCTTAGGGTGTGAGTCCTACATTTAAAAGTGACGGCACTTGATCTCTGTGGAAGAGGAATGACTCCGGGATGTATCTTTCTTCATTCTTGGGGAGCCATAAAGAATCATTCCTGCAAAAACCATTACAAGAGCTCTGTCCTTCCTGGTGTAAGGGAAGCCTAAATGCATTCACATGTGCCCATGCCCCTAATTAGTCACCATGTCCTCTGGTGGCCATCAGTCAGGACCGCTACTCTTCTGTATTAAGCAAGGCCATCAGCCAGTGATACCCAAGCATTAGGCCAGCAGAGGGCGCTGCTGTGTACAGGTGGGGAATTAGCCTCACTGAACTCAATGTGGTTGTTATAAGAACATAAGAACAGCCATACTGGGTCAGACCAATGGTCCATCTAGCCCAGTATCCTGTCTTCCAACAGCAGCCAATGCCAGGTGCTTCAGAGGGAATGAACAGAACAGGCAATCACCAAATGATCCATCCCCTGCCACCCACTCCCTGCCTCTGGCAAACAGAGGCTAGGGACACCATCCATGCCCATCTTGGCTGATAGCCATTGATGGACCTATCTTCCATGACCTTATCTAGTTCTTTTTTGAACCCTGTTATAGTCTTGGCCTTCACAACATCCTCTAGCAAGGAGTTCCACAGGTTGACTGGTACTTCAGAACCACCAGCACTCTCAGCTCTTCCTAGCCAGCTCCCCCACCGCAGGGTATGAGGAACTCGATAGGAATTAGTCAGATCAGCACCTATTCGTTTCCTGGGGCATGAGAATAAGGCCTATGGAGGTGAAGGTCCCAGCAGCCTGTCCTCAGTCAGTGCAGCTGGTTGCTTTAAATATAGTTTAAATCAATTGGGGTGGGGAAGTGGGGGCAGGTGGGTGATTAGCCCCATTAACATTCCAACAGAAAAGAAAGCCAAAGTAGCTGAGTCATTCCAGGGGTCCTTGGGAGGGGGCAGGCCAAGGTCTTGACTCTCCCAATCCCCTTTTAATATCAGATCAATAGGCTTGATCTCTCTGAGAATTATCTCAAGGTGCACAAATGAGTTCCCTGCCCTATGTGCTCCCCGGACCCCTCTGTCCATCTACTTTTTTCTCTGCTCCGAAATCTCTCCTGTGTCTTGCTTTGCTTTTCTCCCCATTCCGCCCCCCCCACACACACACAATTCTGCATTGTCTCTGCATTCTGACCAGCTTTTTTCTTAATGTACAAAAGCAATAAATAATGCAAATGAGCCACCATTTCATTATTTTCTCGGCTTGTTGTTCAAGGAGCAATTTGGAGCATGGACCCAAGCTGGTGAATCGCAGCGCGTTCCCTCCCAAAGGCGGGCATATGGCAGCACCACTGCTCCCCCTGCCTCCCACGGACCCACCCTCCAGCTTCCCAACACAAAGCCTCACTTCACAAAATTTAATTACTCTGCTAACATGTCCCATATGCTCCGTGGCAGGCAGAGAAGGTTTTAATTACATCTGCGCTAGACATGCTGAGAAGCCCGGATTTCCCCGGATCCCAGGGGCCTGATGCAGTGCCCAAGGGGAAAAGCAGGTGCTGCCAGACCCATCCTGGTGCCTACAGAGCGGGCAATCAGTCCCAAGATACCCCTCCCATCTCCTCTGTCTAACACCCCCAGCTAAATCTTACTGCAAATGAGGATTGACAAAGGTTCCTTACTCGTTAGAGGAGAGCAAATTCCCCATCCTTGTAGACTGCTGACCAGCAACACTAATTAATTATCATTAATGATCAGAAGCACTTCCATGGGGCTTCTCCTTTGCTTGATTGCAAACCTAGATCGAAGTGGGGTCCCCGCCCTGAAGAGACTAAACTAAATCAGATTGGGTAAGCAACTCAGATGTGTACACTCAAACCAAACCCCCAATGTCATCCCGGGATTTGAATCAGCTCAGTTAGCTTCTCCCCTCTGTCCCCTTTACTTTTCATTTTCACAGCTGCCTCTGCGATTGTTAATTTACAAACTGCCGGTTGTTGCATAGGCGGCAGGTAGGCAAGACCGTTTGGGGGACAATAAATCAGATGGAAGACCGGAATTAGTGTGACGTGACATCATTATGCAAGGAGGAGTACCTAAGATTCTTGGAACAGCTGTATCGTATTCTTCCTAGAAGCTGAAATCATTTTGTTTTGAGTATTTTAGTTTGGGTCCATGACTGTGTGTCTGCTTGGTTTTTATTTGCTGGAAGTAGAAGGTCTGCTAAAGTGGATCTGCCCTGGAATTAGTCCTGGGAAGGTCTGCTTCAGACGGTGGCTTATTCCATATCTCATATTCCTTGAATTTTGTCTAGGCACATCTTCATGTAAAAATCTCTTTTGTGAGCCACAACGTGGTGATATGTCTCCTAGCAGCTATTGTTAATATTTTGAATAGGTGTCACTCTTCAGTGTCTTTGAAGGGTTTGGGTGGAGGTGTGTTTCCAAGGATATATAGCGAGAGGGGGGGGGGTTAAACAAATGACGCCCTGATGAGTATTTTTCAGGCTATTGTGTATGTATGACCAGAAATTTTGTATCTGAGGGAAGTCCCATAAAATGTGTATGTGGTGATTGATCTGTCTGCAATCTCACTGGCAGAGATTTAGGAAGTCTGGTTTATTTTATTGGTTGTACGCTGGAATGAGGTTATTTTCACATGAAACTCTCCCTAAAATGGTGAGCAATTGGTGGGATAAGCCATTCAGAAGTTAGTTGTCTAAGAGTCTACTATGGCACTCTGGAATTTTAAGTCCCATTTCATGTTTAGATCCGGCATTTTAAGGCTTTCGAGATTATTTAGGATTGCACAACGTCTGCCTGTTAGCGCTTTATTTTTTTTGTCCAAAGTTGTCAATTCAGTCGTAGATTTGGAAACTGATTGACATATGTTTTCCCCATCAGAGCTGGTGTGAGGATGGTGTCGTCACAGAAGAAAGTAATGAAAATTCAATTTGTGTCATTTGAATTCTTGGGTCAATTGTTTTTATGGTTTTGAGTATGTAATATGGAAGACCTGACCTAGCTGTGTCAATATCTCCCGTGTTCATCCATCTGTGATGTCCTGGACGAGGCCAAGGGTAAAATCTGGAAAATCATGGATCTGTATTAAGGCATAGATCAGCATTCACGTCACACTCCCCATCAGTACCCGGCCCAGGCCAGGGAAACTAACGATCCAATCAGAGGACAAATTTGGTGATGAATCCTATTCAGGTGCCAACTGAGGCATGTTACACATATGATAAGAAAAGGAAGTTGGGATAAAATTGTGATTCCTAACTTCTGTGCTTTCAAATCATTAAGGTATTTTAAACCCATATATTGTTTTGAAATTAAGATGAAATCTTTGGTCACTTTAAAGAGAGTTGGTAGAGAGGCGTTTGGCTTGGAGCAGAATGTTATATGCCAACAGGGAAATGTTGTTCTCTGTCGCTTACTTATGCCTTGTATGAAGGAGTAATTGTGTATCATGTTAGTCATGTTGAGGGAAATGAGGGAGGTAATCGTTAACTTAGTCCGGTTCTTTGGTTCAGCCTTAAAGGTTTGAAATATAGACTGGTCACTGGGGTTAGGAAAGAAAGGACTGGGCTTATCCATGGCTTTGATACCTCAGATAAATTTGTCTCTGAATCTCATGTGGTATCATAGGGCCAATAGGCACAAATGATTTATTCTGTCAAATGCATGCTCTGAAGTTAGTGATAGTAAGAGGGGGCTTTCTCTGAAGGTTAGAATTTGGGGGAAAGACATTTTAAACTCTTCTGAGCTCAGGTGAGCCTCATCTCCCTGGTATGAAGGGCATTTGGTTTGGGGAAATGGTGAAGGTTATGGGTTTGGCTGGCTGGCTGGCTTACACAAAAACAGCCCACTTTCTTCCTTATTCTCAGTTAACTACAGTCAAATCTTGGGCTAGACTTGCTCCTTGGGAGCCAGGCACTGGAATTTTGGCTGAGATTCCAGAAAGAGGGAATTGCCTGCATGCTGTTTGTGACCCCCTCTGTTCAAGGGCTGGCACATAGAGTGATTTCTCCTCTGCCAGGAAGCTAACCTGCAAGATCACTACCACTGGGCAGAGTGGTGATCATACCTTCCTCTTTCACAGTGTTCAGCACAGTTACCCTCTTTTCACTATAGTGTTTCAGTCCATGGGGAGGTCCCAATGGGTCAGTATACACCCAACAGTCCTCTAAAAATACACTGATGCAGATGCTGCCCTTTCGTCCAGCCCCCTCCCTCCCTAATGTAGAGCACTGGTCTTGGCATTAACTCATCACGATTGCACACCAGGGAATTAATATGCGCTGGATCGGCTCTGCGCTAAGGCTTATGCATTAACAGGGATTCCTTCTTCGGCAGCATCATTAGCTCTGTCACAGTCTGGAGCCTAAAAATACCACCAGAGCGGAGGAGAGGGGGGCAGGAAAGCAAAGGCAATAAAGGAAGCAGGCAGGGAGTCAAGTGAGAGCTTAGGACCTTTCAGCTAGGAAAGGTCAAGCTGCACTTTTGAACGGCTCAGCCATCATTTAGGTGCATAGTAACGGGCGCTCCTGCCCTTCTCCGCTTTATGGATTTGACTGGTGGTTTTGCCCTTTAGGTGAATCAAATTGATTTAGTCCAGTCACTGAGTTCCATTTCTAGGACTGCTTTGCCCGGACTCCCTAATCCGTGAACAGGATTTCATCGTGCTAGGCGCGTCTGATTCTTCAGTGTATGGCTTAGCATTAAATTGGGCTTCAGAGATGCAGGGCTGTTCGGATTATGCATCTTAAAGATCAGAAGGGGCGGGTGGGGGCAAGACACTCAGCTATGTTCAGGAGGGGGCATGAAAGGTGTGTTCGTTTGTGGGCTTGGCTGGGTGAAAATAACCCTGCTGTACCCTACAGTGAGGATACAAAATGCTCTAGTCACTAGGGCTGGTCAAAATACTCCCCATCAAAACGCCCCCAATTTCTGGTTTTCAGGTTTTGGATTTTCCAGCAACATTTTCTGCTGGAAATACCCCACCCCCTCCCCATTTTCCAACACACTCTAGTAGTATCACTAGCATCTGGGAGCTCGGATCTAGACTACGGTGGCATCTTTACTTAAGCAAGGGCTTACTTGTGGCGACGAGAAAGGAAAGGAGACAGAACGCCAGGTCGTGGTAGCCAAAAAGCCTCCCAGGAACTTTTCACTGGGGTTTTTATTCTTTTTACTTCCCTGTTTACAACACTTCTAAGTGGTTAAATTCTTGCGCATAGGAGGAGCACACAGTGTACTACAACATGAGATAACAAACCCATATCTTGTGCACGTGAAAGCAAGCAGCGAGGGTGGTGATCAGGTCAGCCAATAAGTTTCCCAAACACAGACGCTGGGGTGAAGGCCGCTCCGGCCTCGTAGCCATGGGAACAGTGTGCCGCACCCGTGGGCTGACGATTCGGGAGCTATGCGTCCCTACACTTACTACCGCCGAACAAAAAGAGATGCTGTAACAACTGCTTAGAGATCAGTGAGCAATGTAAGGGTGCTGAGAGCCCTCAGCTCCCATTGAAGTCCATGGGAACTGGAAGTGCTCAGTACCACACAGGACTGAGCCCTTAGGCAG
The DNA here is from genome assembly GCF_002925995.2 of Terrapene triunguis. Taxonomy (NCBI): domain Eukaryota; kingdom Metazoa; phylum Chordata; order Testudines; family Emydidae; genus Terrapene; species Terrapene triunguis. The sequence continues at coordinate 7,307 of NW_020675634.1, forward strand.
GGAGTTGTGAGCTGCTCTGAAGGGCAGGAGTTTTTTCCTCTTAGCATCTTCAAGAGCGAGTGGACCTCCATCATTTCCATTTTAAAAGAAGGGTACGCTGAACCAATAGCGACTCACTGAATATCCTGTGCATTTAGCAGCACAATCAATACTGCACGACAGCAAGGAACAGCTGGGTTTTGTTAATACTCAGCACTGTCGTAGCATTTTTTTAAATTCATAGATCTCAAAGCACTGGTCAAAATTCAGGTCAGCAAATATATATATAAAAATATATTATATAGAAAAAAAAACCCTATGTACATATAAAAGTTCTTTAGGTTGCAAAGTCAAGCCCTTGAAAGTTAGGAAATACCAGATTTACGATTGCCCATACAACCTTAGTTCTGCCTCTAACTGCGTCCAACCCATGCACAGAATGAGGTGGGGAACCCCGTGGAAAAATCATATGTGATCATGCAATTAAAGAATGGATCATAATGCATATGCACCAGAGCAGGGCTGGCTCTAGGCACCAGCAAAACAAGCAGGTGCTTGGGGCAGCACATTTCTAGGGGCGGCATTCTGGCGTCAGCCATCATAGGCACTGACTCCGTGGCATGGAGAAAAAGTGCCCCCACCGCCCCAGCTCACCTCCGCTCCGCCTCCTCCCCCGAGCACGCCACCGCTCCGCTTCTCCCCCCTCCCTCCCAGGCTTGCCGGGCGCAAAACAGCTGTTTCGCGCAGCAAGGCTGGGAGGGAGGAGAAGCCGAGCAGCGGGGCGCTCGGGGGAGGCAGCGGTGGTGGAGCGGAGGTGAGCTGGGGCGGGGGGCGGGGGGGGGGCCGCAGGAAGCATTGGGGGGGGGAAATGTGGCACCCCCCGGGGGAGGAGGCGGGGCCGGCGATTTGGGGAAGGGGTTCGGAAGAGGCGGAGTTGGGGCGGGGCTGGGGGTCCAGCCCATGGGCATGAAAAAAAGGCGGGGGGC
>NW_020675635.1:0-6546 GCF_002925995.2 Terrapene triunguis
TCCTGCCGGTATCTGGAGCTTCTCCCACTGCATCCAGCCCTAGCCTAGTTGGGCTCCCTTGGGTCACCTGCTGCCTGCTGTGGCCGGAGTGGAGCCTGGCTGGCAGGGAGCAGCCATTCACGTGGCTGCCATGGCCATCAGCCCAAGAGGTGCAGGGCAGCCCTAGGCAAGCAGGGGCTGGCTGTGCTGCTGCTGATAGCCCTGTACTCCCGCCCACACCTAACCCTAAGCCTTTTTTTTTTTTGGTGAGACTCACTCGGCCCCTGCCAGAGCAGGGAGGCAGGAAGCAGTTGATTTGAGCCTGCCCGGCAAACAGCTGAGGAGGGGAGGGGGGAGGAGCAGCCTTCCCAGCTGGAGCTCAGGGCATTAGGGTTTGCCGGGGCACACCCGGCACACCCCGTGCACACACCTATGGAAATAAAGACAGTCTTGCATTCACCCCACCCATAGTGTCCTGGAACTCAATAATCCCTACAGTCTAGTACAGGGGTTCTCAAACTGGGGGTCGTGACCCCTCAGGAGGTCAGGAGGTTATTATGTGGGGGGGGTCACAAGCTGTCAGCCTCCACCCCAAACCCCGCTTTGCCTCCAGCATTTATAATGGTGTTAAATATATTAAAACATGTTTTTAATTTATAAGGGGGGGTTGCACTCAGAGGCTTGCTGTGTGAAAGGGGTCACCAGTACAAAAGTTTGAGAACCACTGGTCTAGTACAAATTTTCACTTTGCAAGGCTGCAGGTTATTATAGTCAGGTTGCACATTTTAAGGGAGTCCTCTGATTTTAACAGATTAGCACCAATCCCAGCAGTCTATTGGTGAAATAGGGCCCCATTGAAGTCAAAGGCCTGCGATGTTGTGAGGCTGGTGAGTTTATTTTGCAAGAGAAGCAATTGGAAATGTCAACCCTAAATCCTTAAGCAAAAGTGAAATCTCTTTTCAGAAGAGATCTGAAATCAGTGTCTGAATCAGAATGTTTTTCCTCTTTCCTGGCTGGTCAACTGCATGCTGAGGACATCCAAGGTAGAACACTTGGTGACCACCACTTGTCTTTAGCTGAATAAGTTAGGATCCCTGTTTGCTGAACTCACCACACAATGTTATTTACCAACATTGGGGTTGCTTATTGACTGGGGCTTTTTAAAACCTTTGGTTATTTAAGGCAGAGCATATGACCCCTTTGGCTCCATAGCTCTGTTAGGAAGTATGTAGTTGGGGGCATTTTGTGCACCTCTACAGTTTTGTGGTTTTGGGAAATAAAGAAAAATTCTTTCTAGTGCAGCCTCCTAGAAAAGAGAGAGAGGAGGATTGGAACGGCGCCTGTGATTATGCTGCTAATGACAATGGCTAGTCAATTAACGATGTGGTGGTTCTATGTCCTATTTGATGTCCGACACCAAATGATAGATCTTTCAAGCCATAAAGCAGCAAGAACAATTCTTGGATACACAACAGTGCAATTCCATGTCATCTTGGGCTAGCTCACCACAATGCTGAAATCACATGCTTCCGCTAATGCATTCCAGAGCACAGACCTGCAGAACCTGATATTGTGGTGGGTTTCTCCTCCTTTCTCTCATACTTATTTTGCATGGACTGTCCTGTTTGTGAGTATTTTTGCACTGGTGAGACAAATGCTGCTGATTCACCAACAGTCCCAGAGTTACCAGGACTAGGTCATGAGGATCGTCCATCTAGACACTGAAGTTGCATCTTTGATGACATCAAGGATTAATTTTTGCTTTTGCCGTTACCCCTCCCTCTGAAAAAGATGCTTTCAGTGCTGAGGAGGGGGATAAAGAAGAAAATGATCAAGCTACCAGAGGATCAGGTTGTCAAAGCTCCAAGAAAACACATGGGATTGACATCATGGAGCTTCCATCAAATCTTCCCCTCAAACAGGGAGATTCTTAGAGAATTGGAGATGAGGGAAGGAGACCACATCCCAAGCCTCCAGTGCCCTGCTTTTTCGCCATAGTGCAGAGGGTGGGGTGTTTAGCTCTGGGGTATGGGTTTGAGGGGCAGTGGCACACGGCTGTATACAGATGAAGCTGTGGTGCATAGAGCATAAATGTAACATTAGGTTGTATTTGCACATTACTATCAGGACTGTATCAGGAATCATTATCTTTTTGGGGAACTGTATTTCTTGGTATTTTGCTATCTGTCTAAATCAAAATGCCTTCAGAGTGGGACTGGACTCATGTGCATGCTTGGTGAGACTCAAATGTTCATGGCATCACTACTCTGAACAATGGAGCTGCAAAACTCAGATCTGGATACTGATTTGGATTTCGTATGCTCAGGTCAGAGATTTTGTTTTGGATATGGGACCTGATTCTGATCTCACTGCCATTTGCTTTTTACTGAGCTACTAGTGATTCACTGCTGACATCAGAATCAGCCCCAGAGGGTATTTGCAAAATATGGATCAAGGCTTCTGTTCAGATTTCAAACATCCCCCACATTCCATGGCTGCTGGGTCCAGGCCATCTCTACTATCTCTTCATGCTTCAGGGCATAAGCTAACTGCCAGCTTAATGTCAAGAAAAAAATCTTCCCTAGATGTTATGCAGGGCAGGAACTGCCTACGACTGTGTTCGTACAGCTCCGAGCACCATAGGCTCTCTTCTCAGTTGGTCCTTGGGCACTACAGTAATAAATATGATTAATAACAACACTGCACAGTTCAATGTACTCTGCAAATGTCACACCTTTTCTAAGGTTTTGTCACTGGCCACCATCAGGACACTGAGCTGGGTGGACATTGGGTCTGTTGTGATTCAGCATTTTCTCAGTTCAAACATGTCCGCATTAAAGGCGAGCAGAAACGTGCATTCAGAAACATGCATTCTTCAGATAAACCAATTAAATGAACCGTATAAGGTCCAAAACCAGTGACAGCATCAATGAGCAGACTTTAAACAAGGGACGAATCCATTTCAAAGTACATGGGTAAATTTGTCCCAGATGTCACTCCATTGCAATAAATGGCAGAACTTAGGCTAGTGCTGTATGGCTACATCCCGCCTTCATGTAGGGCTTGTCTAGGCAGGCAAAATGAGTGGCATGTTAGCTAATACCATATTAGCTAATACATGTTAATCAGCACAGGCTGATCCTAGGGTTGACTATGACCAGCTAATGCATTTCTAGACATCATTATCTTTGTCTTCACCAGGTGCTAAGTGGTGTTTAAAAACATGCTAAAAGGCTCTTTTCTCCAAACCCTTCCTGGACCCTCCCTCACAAGGTACGTCTCCATCAGAGTTAGAAGTTGCATTTCCAGCTCAATGAGCCATACCCCTGCTAGCTCTGAGCCAGCTAGAGTGCTGAAAATAGCAGTGTAGCCATGGTGGCATGAGGATCTAACCACCCGAGTACATACTTAGGGTCTTGGATAGGATCATACTTGGGCTGTCTAGCCCCTCCCACCACTCATGGTGCCACAGCTACCCTCTATTTTTAGCATGCGAGCTAGATTGCAGCTAGCACGGGTATGTCTGCTCGAGTTAGAAATTACACCTTCCAGCTCCAGTGTGGGCATACCCCCCGTCTCCTCACCTCAGCTTCACTCCCCAAATGATCTCGATGCCAATGACAAATGCAACAGACACGAGAGACTGCCCTGCGCCATGACACGCTGCCAGGACCACAGCAACAAAAATCATGGGGGAAAATAAGCTGATAGCTATGCAAGCCCCTGGTTCTTAGCTGAAGCTATAGCATCTCCGCTTTGTAGTGTCACTCCTGGATTTCATGGGCAAGTCAGCAGATGGACATCAAAGCCTTTAAAACTAGGAAGGATAGCACAAGCTTAGTTGCCCCTGTCCACAATGGTCCCTGGTAAATTAGCAATCCCCTTTCCTTTAACTGATATAACGCCAGATACGTCACTCGAAGTGCAGCCTCTGAGTACCCAACTACTGTGCCACAAGCACTGACATCAGCCTGGCTTGTGAAACACTTGGGAAAGCACAGAGATGACAAACTGATTTCAGACATACATCCCCGCCCCCCTCCACCCACATTACCTGGGAACACTCAGTGAGTAATGAGCCAGCACAAGGTCCAAAGTGGGGAAGCAGAGGCTGAACAGTTCAGATACACAGCAAACAATGAATAAACCATGACCACAGCCACATATGTGCTGCTAAGTATGGAATTTGAAGGTTCCCTTGGCAACTCCCACTGTTCCAAAAGAGAACCCAACAGCAGCAAGTAGTTCCACCCCTACAGACAGAGGGAGAGGGGTGAGAGGCAGAGCGCCCCCATGCACAGGTGTTTGATGTAGTGCAGTGGTTTGCAACCTTTTTTCATTTGCGGACCCCTAAAAAATTTCAAAGGCAGGTGTGGACCCCTTTGTAAATCTTAGACATAGTCTATGGACCCCCAGGGATCTGCAGACCACAGGTTGAAAATCACTGATGCAAGAGCTCAAATAAATTTGTTAGTCTGTAAGGTGCCACAAGTACTCCTGTTCTTCTTACTGATGCAGTGCATTGCCTGGTGCTCCAGGAAGGCAGACAAGTGGTGAGAAGATTGCTGACCACGGCCCTGCTCTCTGTCTTTGTTCTTCATTGAAACAATGAAAAGTTTGATAACCTGTTGACTGACTGAACCCACAGTTGCTCATTGATGGGAACAATTGCAGCCTGCATGCTGGTTTCTATGTAGGTAGCAGAGTATGGAGGGCACAGGTGGTAGATTCAGCCAGCTGGTGCTGACGTACCCCCTGCATGCATTCCTCTTCTTCCTCACCCATGGGCTGCTGTTCAGCAGGAAGGCAGCTGATAGCCACTTGCTCAGGCACAGTGTACTTGGTCAGGTGTGCCTGTCAGCCACTCTTGCTCTGGCTGTGCTGCACAGGGCTCTGAGCAGACACTGCTAGCTGTACGTCACGGGTGGTTCACTTCCAGCTGATACAGCGCTGGCCAGACCTATGCCTCCTCAACTGCCAGTGGAGCAGACAAATGGAGGTACAGCCATCAGCATGGGATCATGGCGTATCTCGCTCACGTCCTCTGTGTATTCACAGCAGCAGGCTCCTCAGAAGCACAGGGGACAAGTCCATAGTCCTCAAGATTGTCCCTGACACCACCAGCAAGGACGTTTTGCTCCTGCTGCTGTGTTGGCGACACTCTGGTTTCCCCATCTCTGGGAATGCTGGGTGCCCATATTTCAGCCACCAGATCTGTCAGCCGATGCTGTTATTGGCTGAGGTCTGCCTCCCCAGCTCCTGGGGGGGAAGGAACCCATGGTGGATTTGAATCAGAGGTCAAGGTACGTGGCCACAAGGAAATGTGCTTTCCCTCTAATGGCTTTTATGTGGCAATTACCAGAGATAACATGTCTCTACCAGGAATACCCCAGTGATGTCCTTCTGGTGGCATGCGGTCTGCATTCGACTCAGTTTCTTCTCCAGGAGGCAGACTGAGGGTGTAACCTGGCTGAGCCCTCTGTCACCCCAAGCTTTATGGCCTCATCAGAGTGCCGTGAGATGTCACACCGCTTCTATGTTGATGGTCATCTGCAGGCTGGTGTCTGACTGCACCTGTGCAGATCTCTGGACACAAAAATCCTGCATGGTGGTAGCTCTATGCTCATACAACCAGGCTAGCATGTGGAAGGTAGAATTCCACTTTGTCACCACCTCCTGCTTCATCTGGGAACAAGACGACTCTTTCACAGCTGGGCAAGACCAGCTGAAGTGGCCACAGATCATTCCCCATCCCTGTCCAGGCATTTTCAACAACAAGGCTGAGTCAATGGGCAAGACAAGGTGTGAGTTCCACCCCCCCGCCATGCACTGCCTTCGTGACCCTGACCCTGCTGCCTGTAGCCACAAAGCCACTGGGAACAGGGCTCCAACCGCTCCCCAGTAACAGCTCCCAGTTGCTGCCAGCTGTTGTTCTCCTCCTTGACTGCCAGGGCGGCTGCTGCTGAGCCAGTGTGCTGTGAGAGGCAGCTGTGGTCTGATCACAGGCCTATGTGTCTGCAGTGTGAGGGATGTCTTCCCACCAGCTCAGGCATCGCAAACCATCTCCCCCACAGCAAGACACAGCTCTGGCACGTCCCTCTTGGGGAAGAAGGACTGACTGGGTCCTGTCCATCTCGGAGCCGCAGCAGTGGGAGCAGCAGATGCCCTGAAGTCCTCACCCACCACAGCATCTCCACAGCCAGCACCTTCACACAGGCTGTGGTCAGCAACATGGCTGCATGTGGGCGAATTTCTGTCTCTTCAAAATGCTCTTGCTAGTGTAACCCACACACCTGGGTGTGGTGTTCTGTCCCATCTAGTGGCACCGAGGCCACTTAAAGAGAGAGATAAAATGAATCTGCTCTACAACCTTAGGTAACAGCTATATGGCTTTTAGCTCATAGATTCATAGATTCTAGGACTGGAAGGGACCTCGAGAGGTCATCGAGTCCAGTCCCCTGCCTGCATGACAGGACCAAATACTGTCTAGACCATCCCTGATAGACATTTATCTAACCCGCTCTTAAATATCTCCAGAGATGGAGATTCCACAACCTCCCTAGGCAA
>NW_020675636.1:0-2802 GCF_002925995.2 Terrapene triunguis
TATCTCATCAGGACGGGCTGGTGCTGGAGGTTGATTCTATCACCCATACATACCTCATTCACACATCTCAACTAGACTAATAAAATTACAGTATGGCTTGCAAAAATGGAGGCTGCAGCACAAGCCTTCTACAAAATGGAGTCAGCATTTTAAAATGGGTTTTGAATTACAATATTGCACAGAAGTTACAATGTTACAATGTAGGCAAAATGGCAAGTGTAATGAAATGGTGAACAGAAGTTACAATGGTACAGTGAATAACTAAAAACAATTTCATTCACATTGGTTCTACACAGCAGCCCAGGAGCACCCAGCCCGCGCTCTGCATGATTAAATGCCAGTCCTCTTCAGCGCTCAGACACCATGGCGACGGGGCCTTTAGAAAATCCAGACAAAGCCACTCCTGCCAGGGCAAGTCAGGTCACTGGTATTCTTGACAAGCCTTGCTACGGCATGACCTTGGACCAGACCCTCCGCCGGTGCCAATCGGTGTAGCTTCATTGGTGGAGGGAGCGAGGCCAATGCGCGCCAGCTGAGCCTCTGGCCCAAAACCGAACAAAGGGGGCGAAGAGAAGGGGACCTGGAAGGATGCAGAGGGAGAGATTGAAGAATGGAGGGAAAGCGATCGGTCGAAAGGGCAAAGAGAGATGGGGAGAAAGAGAAAGAGACAAGAGAACCTACTGGAAAGAAGAGAGGAGACAGAGGAAGGGAAGAGGGAGAAAATGGCCTGAGAGAAGAAGAGCGACAATAGATGTGAAGAAAGAAAGAGAGAGGAATAAAGAAGAAAAAGCAACGAACGAGACAGAAAATGTCCTGGGCTGACACACACAGCAGCTCCGGGGGGCAGGAGAACAGTTTTCACGTCTTGTGGAGAAGAACCGGTGAGTCCCCCTGGCAGACTCCATCATGAGCAGTGTAGCTGCTGGCTGCCTGGCTCTCTGACTGCTAAAACCAGGGCTTGCCAGCCAAGGCACCACCTGGATGAAGAATGGGGTTAGTGCTGGCACTCAGTAAAACTGAAAGCTCAGATGAGGTCTCCTAGCTGCCCTGGGCTAGTGGGTGCCTCTCCGGGTGGACACATGACTGAAGATGAACGTGGCCAGACTCAGTGCAGATTTTCCATTGGCTGGTTTAATGGCTGCGACTCCAGAATCCGCCTCCTCACCCCTTGGCACAGCAGTTTGGATGGAAGGCACCTGACGTCAGCGCCCGCGCCGGGACTGGGAGCAGGCGCGCGTTCCGTGGGGCGTCAGTCGAGGCTTAGAGAGGCATCCCGGAACATTTCCACATGCAGCTCACATGCCAGCCGCATGCCCCCAGAGGCAGACAAACGGCTGGTAAGGTTTCCGTGGAAGCATTCCACTAACAATGAGGCTCCAAAGAATTCCAAACTCCGGCGGAGACTGATGCCCTAAGGATATATGACTGCGTCTGCTTGACCATGTTAGGCAAGATAAGAGAGTCCCATGACGCACTGGTGAGCTATTTCTAGCCATCTAGAAATCTAGATGGCAATCCGCTGCCAACAACGGCAGCCCTCTGACGAAACATGGCCGCTCCTCCAAGCAGCTTCGCCCGGGTCCAACAAGCTAGGACCAGACAGCTGTCCCAGGGATACCTGTTTTGTGCTTTTGAGGTGCAGCAGCTGCTGCAAACATGTCCGAGTTGTGCCATCATCATCCCCACACCACAGGCATCAGCACCTGTCCCAGAGCAAGAATCGCGTTACTTCAGCCGTCAGGGCAGGCGGAATCTCAGACACGAGACTCTCCACATGTTGGCACCTGGACAAGACTTCAGCCAGAGATGGCAAAGGCATCTGTGATGGTCAAAGCATGTAGAGGATGTGACCGCATTTACACAGCGGTGTCTGGTGCCATTTAAAGAAGAGCCATCCCCTGCCCTTTCTTTCTGCCCCAGGGAATCACGCTCAAGGCTGTGTAGCCTGATATGATGGACAAGGTAGACGCAGTGGTCGGGTCTTCAGCGAATTGTCCAGATCAGAGAGAAAATCCTAACCTGGTGTAATCTGTCACAGCACCATTGGTTCAGCGTCACAGCGCCTTCGAGTTCCGTGCAGCTCTGACCATTCCCAGCAGTGGAAGAGCTGCCCCAGCGTCTGCCCGAGGGAGAAGTGGTTTGTCTGTGACAGTGGTCGCTGTTTCGCAGCATGAGGGCAATGCACTTTAAAGGCATCACAGAGCCGAACACTGGCCTGGGGGCCTGTAGCATTATTTTGAAAACGGTGTGTGGTGAAGTAACGACCCCGGCAGGGGGGCAGCGCGAGCATCGCTCAGCAAGCTGAACTTCGGCACTTCCTTCCTTTTGAAGGCCACACTGGGCAAAGTGAACCTTTCGGAGCGTGCTTTTTTCCCCTGATGCTGAAAAAAAATGTACAGAATTGGCCAGAATAACAGAGTAATGTCTTGCTGACTTCAGATCTGCCACAATCTTCTGTTTGACTGTTGTTGCCAGTAACTGTATGATCTCATTTCGAATTGTTTTTCCAAGGTAGTGGTGTGTGTACATTTCTTGGGTGGTGACTCTTCTTAGATGCTCCTGGAGTACAGCATCAAACTCAGCCATCAGCTCCACAATTTTAAGGAAGTTTCCATTGTTTGGCACATACAGCTGATCTGAAGTGCCAGGCAGGTGCTAGGTTTTGGGTAACAAGCATTCTCACAATGGCAATGATCCTTTTCAGAACATTTTGCCAGTAAAGAGACTCTGATGCAATCTTCTCTTGATGCTGATCGTCACGGGGCGGGACTCACCGCTGCGGCGCCTCCTGCTGGTCATCCA
>NW_020675637.1:0-1560 GCF_002925995.2 Terrapene triunguis
ACTTTCCCTCCCCTCTCTCCCTTACAGATGTCCCTGACACCGGCCACACATTCCGACTGCTCAGTGGTGGGGGGTCTCCCCTTCTCTTCGCCCCGGGGGGGCCCCCTGGCCCCCCTCTCCTCCAAGCTCCCACCCCCCACCATCCTCAGCACTGTGCCCCAGCAAATGTTCAGCGACGCGGGGGAGGGGAGTGGCGAAGACCCCCTGGACGGGGATGACGAGCTTGTCATAGATATCCCAGAATAGTGGGGATTGGGGGGCAGCCCCCCAGATACACACAGCTCAGCACTGTGGTGGGGGCCCCCAAGAGGCCCCCCAGTTTATTTCACATCCATTCCGGTTGCATTAACAGGCTCCAGACATGCAAATTAACCAATTAAACAGGATTTTGGTATAAAAACAGTGCCGTGGTGACTTCAGTGACCCCCGACCGCCCCCCAACCCTCCCTGGCCCCCCTGAAATCCCAGAAGCCCTTAGAAGAAAAGCCACTGAATGAGGCTGGTGGTTGCGGGGGGACCCTCACGATGCAAATGACCCTTTTTAAAAACCGTTTTGTAAAAACGGTGCAGAAAAAGGATGCCCCTTCAAGAGCAGGGTGGAATTTTTGACTGCAGACAAAAAATTCCTTTTAAAGGGGAGGGTGCTAAAATTGGTCCTTGAAAGGAGGGGTGTGTGGGAGGGGATGGAGGGGCTAGTTTCCCACCACTTTGAATACTGTTTTGCATATTTTTTTGCAGCAAGTGACAATTTGCATATAAGGCCCCTCCCCCACATAACAGGAATAGAGGGGTGGAGTCAGTCGCCCCTCCCCCAACCCTTGGCGTAACCAAACAGCCCCCCAGACAGACACAGCACAGAGGGGGCGGCTTTCTTCCCGCCCCCGTGTAAACATGCAAGAGTCCTCGTGCAAAGGGCCCCGCTCCTTTAAGAGGCAGGCAGGGAGCAGCGGGCCCCAGGGCCAATCAGGGCGCGAAGGCTGAGGATTCTGGGAGCTCATTGGTCAGCGTGTGCCACTGCTCCCAGCGCTGGTCGGGGGTCTGAAGGCAGCCCAGCCAGTGCCGCAGCCGCTCGCCCTTGGAGCCCATGCCCAGGGTCGTGCCACCTGGGGGGAGAGGGGGTTAGGGGTGCCCCCTGGCGTGCCCAGCCCTGGACCCTGCCCCACAGCGCCCTGGGCCCAGTCCCCCTGCCCCATGGCGTCCCATGCCCAGCACCCCTTACCCAGCGCCCCGGGCCCAGCCCCCTGCCCCACGGCGTCCCTTACCCTCCCTCATCGTGCTCCAGGCCCAGCCCCTCCGCCCCACGGCGTCCCTTACCCTGCCCCATTGGTGCCCCTTATCCCGTCCTCTGCCCCACTGTGCCCCAGCCCTGCCCCCCGGCTGAGCCGGCCCCTGCCCCCCGACGCCCCTCACCGATGAAGTCATTGGATTTCCCGATGTCGTAGTCCCAGACTGTGATCTCCAGGGATTTCTGCGCCAGCTCGGCTTGGTCAATTTCGTAGAAGAATTCCTGGGGGGGGGAGAGATGGTCAGGCCGGGTCCCCCCCCAGCCTCGCCGCCCCC
>NW_020675638.1:0-1104 GCF_002925995.2 Terrapene triunguis
GAAATGAGGTGTGTGGTTGACTGGTTGGTTCATAAATCTGAGGTTCTACCGTATTGATTCTCACAACACCACACGAGGGACAACAATGCTATCATCCCCATTGCATAACAGGGGAGTTGAGGCGCAGAGAGATTAAGTGAGTTGCCCAATCTCACACAGGAAGTCTGTGGCAGAGCGGGGTTTTGAACTTAAATTCCCAGTCTCAGAGCTATGCCTGAACCACAAGACCCTATTTCCTCTTCTATACTAGTAGAGCACAATACCTCCCCTGTTTGGATCCTAGTCACTGGCTTTTTAAAATCTAAACTGCATTAACACAACCTTTATGAAGAAGATAATTTGAGTATCACGGGGTTTACTATATGGCGATCTTTTGGACAAGACCATAAAAGCAAGGGTCCAGTCTCTTTGTGTGGGAAAGAAAAAAAGATCCTGGAGATTTTTGTTTTGCAAGGGAGGAGTTTGCCCCAGTGTTTTCCGAAATTATCTCTCCCTCTACATTGTGCTAATTATTCTCTGGTGTCCAGCCCAGAGCTGGTTGCATTTCATTGGTGTATGTATATGACTTGGGGATTCTGCTGGATGGAAAGCTCTGTATACATAGACATTAATTATTATACTAATGCTAATGCTCTTCTGTGCAGGCCTGCAAGATGACAGGGATCTGATATTCCTCCTGAAGGGCAGCCAGCTGCTGAAAGTGAAGTCCGGCTCTTGGAGAAAGGAGAGGTTTTACAAGCTCCAGGAAGACTGCAAAACCATATGGCAGGAATCCAAGAAGATGCTGAGGTCTCCAGAATCACAGCTCTGTAAGTGACTGTCCCCTTATCCTAGGGACAGTGTAATGTCCAGCAGTATGGTGTCTGGAGAGGTAATTGGTTGGGAGGGTAGGCCTAGGAGACAGGAAAGTAAAAACAGGAAGTAGGCATTCCATGTACAGTCAGTGAGTCTGATCCAGTGTTCAGTCTCCTGGTATCATAGAACATCAGGATTGGAAGGGACCTCTAGAGGTCATCTAGTCCAATCCACTGCTCAAAGCAGGACTAATCCCCAGGCAGATTTTTGCCCTATATCCCTAAATGGCCCCCTCAAGGATTGAACTCA
>NW_020675639.1:0-1307 GCF_002925995.2 Terrapene triunguis
TTATTAACCTGCTCCTACTAAAGTCATTGGGAAAGCCCCTACAGATTGAATGGGAGCAGGACATTTGGAACACTGCCCTGAAGAATTTACATGGTCATTATGAGTGGCGTAATCTTGATAATAATGAGAACCTCAGTGCTCAACACCTCTTAGGATTAGGTCCTAAGACAAACATAAAACCAGACATGGTAGGAACCTCATATCTGACTTGGAGGGAACACATCTAAAGATAATTAATAATACAGTTGACTCGATCACTCACTTCTAGTCCTTTCTGTTGAGACTGCCACCAAGTGCTAGTAGCAATAATAGATTGTATAGTAGTGGACTGAAATCATCATCTCCTGTCACATAAGCAGTCAAAAAGCCATATGATGGGAATGACTTTTAGTCACTACCATTATAGGTGGAATATAAACTGGTTCCCTAGAAGTGAAAGGCTTCTTCGTCCACTATCAGCCTCCAAAGCAGTCGATCCTCCCTTTTTTCTGTTCCTATCTAATTGTATAAGCTTGGAACATGTTTATAGTGGTTGTACTGGCAGTCTTATTTTGGTGGTAAAATATGACAGCACTCATTGCCATAACTACATTCCCAGTATTTTTTATTTTGCCACACCCTCTTTTTTCTGCTTCTTACTTAGCCTGAGAGAGCTGTACTGTAATTCATATCACTTTTCTACAACCACCAAGGTAGTTAACCAGCATGAAGGCCTCTTTAAATGTGGGGCAGAAAAATAGATGATGGTGTCAAATACTGGCTAAGGTGCATGCATGCTTCTGCCCCTTGGTAACTAGTTTGCAGAAAATAGCCCACCTACAGAAGCTACTCCTAGCTAGTGGGCATTCGTTCATTCAGGGTGAGCAAAAAGTCCTGGGTTCGTTCCTCTCTACTGCTGTGCACTGCAATGTAGCTAACAATAGTTGTGTTTATATGTATGCAGTGCATGGATTAATTACAATAGGATAAATGGGACAATCCTTCCTACATCATGCCATTAAACTCTGCATTTCCCTTGTATAATATGTTATCAAATGAGATTCTTAGAAAATCTAGAGATCACATCGTTCACTAGGAAATGAAAATTCCATATTTTCTTACCGCGTGGAGGGGAAGTTCTGGGTTTCTAAAATATCCTGCTTAGGAGACTAAGGCCAATCAGAGAAATTGCTGTCATCTGGCACCGGTTTCAGTTTTCATCTAGTATTGCCAGGTGCAAATGTTTTCCATAAAAAAGCATTATGACTATTGTTTCTGATGGTGTGAACTTACATATGTTCTTGTCTTTAAAACTGGTCCTGAGTGTC
>NW_020675640.1:0-1070 GCF_002925995.2 Terrapene triunguis
TCTTGCTTAGCTTTCAGTGGACTTTCTTGTGAATAAAAAGTGGCTCAGTTGAATGTCTACAAATAATCAGATAAAAAGGGTTGTGAATGCCAGCAAAGTGGGATGTACTCACAACTGTACTTTTTGCAGTATTGTCCCAACTCAAGGCATGAGCCACTTTGCTGGATGGTGAAAACTTGGTAATGACTATTTGAGTGTATTTTTTGACTAGCTAAACTCATTTTTAAGGAAGCCAAATCATTTGACTTACAAATATAGACACATTTTACTTTATCCTAATTAATTACAATGGGCAATGTATCACAGGTCGGTTAAAAGCTAAACTTCTTATCAATGGAAGAGAGAAGACACCAAGACGGACAAACACCTGTCCCCGTCACTCCCATGCAAACTAATAAAAATTTAAAAATCCCAAAAGCAGAATTTGACCTACTTAGTGTACTTGACTTACCTCCTGTTCCCATTCTCTATCCTTCCTACGCCCACATCAGCATCCTGTACTGCCGGCCTGGGAACATTTATATAGGAGTGATGGGTGTTAATCACACCAACCTTCATGGTCAGATTGGTACTCCTTGGGTGAGAGGGGAGGAATCATTTCAAAATGAAAAAAAGTACTTTTATGGTTCTATACAAAAAGAAACCTCAGAATGCCTAACATCTGCATGTTACATGCTCTAGGGCAAAAAGTAGAAAATTGATCATAGAAATCAGAGAGATGAAATTTAAACATAGCTCTCTTTGCTCCTGATTCAATCATTACACATCTGGAAAACAGGAGGTGGAATCAGGGAAAAAAAACAACCCAGAATGTCTTCCACAATAGCAGAAAACACAATTGTGTGTTTTAAGAATGTTAAGCAAGGCTGCTTTTCAATGTAATCCTAGATATATGGATGTGATTTAAATGTATTATGTACAATTCAATAAAAACACATAAAACACACGTTTCAGAGTGGTAGCCGTGTTAGTCTATATTAGCAAAAACAACGAGGAGTCCTTGTGGCACCTTAGAGACTAACAAATTTATTTGGGCATAAACTTTCGTGGGCTAGAACCCACTTCATCGG
>NW_020675641.1:0-3971 GCF_002925995.2 Terrapene triunguis
AAGGAGGACTCCATTACTGGTAAAAACAGAACAGGAAATGGCAGATTCCACTACTTCCATATTAACCCCAGGATACTGACCTTTGGCGAGATGGCCCTGTCTCTCCCAATAAGCAACCAGAGCTCTCAAAAGCGGCCATGGTCCTCTAGTTCCCAGTCACGATTATAGTGAGAGCAACCCAAAATCATTAGAGAATAATCATCTAGGTCACTACTTGCTTCTGTTGTGTAGAAAGATTCTTTCCTCTTACCGATACTAAATATGTCTGCACATAAACTAAAGGGAAGCCTTAAATATTTGATAAAGATCTCCCTGCATATACCTGTCTATCCAGACTATGTATTAATATGATCCCTATTACCATAGTATCAAAACACCTTGCAGTCTTCAATGTATTTATCCTCACAACACCGCTATAAGATAGCACTTCCCTATTACTCACACTTTGCAAACTGGAAACTGAGCACAGAGACAGTGACTGCCCAAAGTCACACACAAGATCTGTGGAGGAATACGAAATTGAACTGTGGACTCCCACATCCCAGACTAGCACCCTAACCACTGGACCATCCTGCCTCTTCCTTCTCCCTTTTTCTATGAAGTGCCACTTCAATCCCCACCTCATCTGATGAATATCTGTGTATACATTACAAATGTGTGTGATTGTCTGTTTTTCTACCCCACTGCTATCTGTCCATGAGCCAAAATTTCTCAAGATGGCTGCCAAGATACTTCTGTGCAATGTATTGAAGGTAGAAGCAGATTTTGCATAACAGTCTGTGAAACAATTTTGGCACTTTGGCACAAGTGAAATTGCAAAGAGTCAAAAAACATTAATTGACTCAGTTTTCCTTAGCCTACTTTCCAACACTGCCAAGGTACAGATATATTTAGACGTATTTAAGAGAAGCTGACATTAAAGACAATTTAATTTAAAAAATTTCTATTCACCTCAGGTTTTGTCAAATCATTATTATTTTTAATACAAAATTATTTGGCAGTGTCCTTTTTGACTCCGGGATTGGTTGAGTTTTATAGGGTTCTCATCATTATGTAATTCTATTTCCAACTGAATTTCCTCTGGACGGTTCTTTTAGAAAACCAGCAGGCAGCAGCCAAGTTCTTTTATTTAAATTGAAAACGGTGATCTCAGCAGTATTCGGGAGCCACTCTAAGCCTGGATGAGAATGCACCGTGATTATCCCATTACAGCGTGCTCCCATTACACAGCACAAGGGAGCACAAGTACAGAAAGGAACAGAGTCAACTAAAACCTCTAGTTATATATTATACTGCAGTTCAGAATCATCCCCATCTCCTCTTCTTCCAGACCATATGATGTCTCTGTGTTTAATTATAAACAGTAAAGAAAGAGGGAAAGGGAAGAGGAGTTGTACTTATTGAGGGTTACAGCCTTAGTATGCTGATTTTGGAATGCCTCCAAAAAAGGTTTACTATTTTACTGAAATATTTTGTAAATTGGGTTATCAGCAGGTCGTACTTAGAGAAAAGGCAACACAGAACCAGCTTGGAAGATACAGCACTGTAATTCCTTAGAGGACTGCTTTCGTGGGCAAGTACAGCATTTGCAATTAAAAAAATCAATGCTTGCCAACTTATGTCACGTAGTTACCACAGTTATTTTCTATAGGAGTAAGACTGAAATAGGAAAACGTGTTAACGTTTGGGAAATGCTGACTTTTACGATGCTTAGCATTGTAGTTCCAAAAAAGAGGGGTCAGAACATGCAAGGATCCAAATGCTAATCATGTGATTTATGCTTCCAAGACAAAGACGAGTGTTTCAATGGCTATTTGCTTCTTTTTCTATTGCATGCCTTCCTAAAACATCTGGCCAAAATCTGTTTAAACTTGTTCAATTGAAGCATTTGACGTATGAGGAATATGAGACAGACAGACACAGACAGACAGACAGAGCATGCAAGACACACACACAAAACCTGGCAATGGTTACTATATAAAACCTAAAATGGATAGAAATAGAAAGACAAGGCTCAAGGGAAAATTTATGCTCATTGTCCAATGTAAAATTACCAGTACAAGGACCTATCAGGCAAACTTATTCACATGAGTAAGAATTATTCATGTAAGCTGTCACAAGAGAAGCTCCACAGAACTCAGTGGGCCGTACTGTCTCCTTCCACATTAAAACCCAGAGTGGGGGCTTCTACAGAAAGAAAACTCTGCAAGGAATCATTTGTTGAGATTCCCCAACATCACCTTGCCAGGAGAGTGGTTTGTCCCACAGCAAAATAGTCACGTGTCCCACCCCCCAAATCTGGCAGATTCCAGGGAGCTCTGGGATGCCTGGATCATCCAGCCTGAGGGCTTGAGCCTCTGCACCAGCTTTTGCCCACCAGTGAGGCTTCATGGTATTGTGACTCCACTGGAGTAGTACTAACAGAAGCACTCTCCTGGCCACAGCTGCCTCCAGGATGCTATGCATAAGATTCAGAAGGCTGGAAAGGAGCTGATATGTTCTCTCTCAGCCTGTTTGAGCCTCTCTTGGCTTCCCCCAGCATAGACCCCCAGACAGGGCTCTACCAGATTAAGGTGGGAGAGAGTGGGATCAATACCATAGAGACAGATGAACCCCCTTTCCACATGGAAGAGGAGATCTGCGCAAAGACCCCTCTGTGAGTGAACTGGGGGGAGGGGGGCAAGGATGCAATCCATCTCAGTGAAATTACTTGGGAGTAGAGATTTACAGGATTGGGCCCATATGCGCAGAAGTGACTAAAACAGAGATCTCAACCAAACTGCACTGGCCAGATCCATCCCACATGAGATAGTTATGTGACCTGCAGAGCATAGTCAGATTCTGCAGAATCTCAGCCTTCCTCCCCCCCCACCCCCAACAGAAGTTTCTAGCCCTCATTTTTGCAAAAATAACCTTTCAAATCTGAACTGAGTGTAGAATGATGCTGTGTTACTGTCTGAGTCTGCAGACAGCCTGAAAGAATGACTAAGAGGTGTGAATTTTCCCACCTGCTAGTAACTTCATTGGGTTGGTAGCCCTGAAGTCTAATGACATTTTAAATGTAAGCATTAACATTTCATTGTTTATTTTATTAGCAGAGTGGAGAAGCAGTCAGAGTGGGGAGCTGGTAGATGTGGCAGGAAGGGAGATGCAGAAAGAAAAAAAGATACAAAGACAGAAAAGGGGGAAAGAGAGAAAAGAAAATGGGGAAGGAAAAGAAACAAAAGGCCATGTTCTATCCTTGACCTTTCTACAAACATCCCCCAGTTAACTCCACTGTGGAGGAGTCTTAAATGCATATACCAGCTCTTGGACCATCATTAAAAATGAAATTCAGAACTCTCTACAAAGTCAGTTTGACACCCCTTGATCTAAAACATACCTAGATTTGTTGCTTTATATGAACTGATGCTGTGAGCTGCTGAATGTCAGTCAGTGCCCACTGAAGCTAGGAGTGAGCCCTATGGGCTTTAGTAATACTAACATTCAGCATTTACGTAGCACTTAAATGTTTGCACTGTGCTTTGAAAAAGTAAATTAATGGTCAATGTTAACTTTATAACCAACCACTTTCAATGGAACTGTCCACACTTCCAGGAAACCATGGACTGGTCATCTAATTATGAAAGAGAGTTTTCTCATCTATCATCTACATTGGGGGGGAAATAATCAAGCTGGCAAAAACAAAATCTAAAATATTAATATATAAATTATTAAAGTAGCTCTAAGGTGCAAATGTTAAGATAGGCCCACTGAATTTCAGGTATAAAAGAGTATCATGACTAGTTATGCTAGAGACCATTTAAATATATAGTATCAGGAAGAATGAAAAATGATGGGAAAACATGACCTGCCAAGACAATACAAAAATGCCTACCATAAAACACTAAGATTATTGCCCTAAATATAGCAGTCATATGAATATTTAATCACTAATGAAGAATGAAATCATCAAATCTTTAAGGAAACAA
>NW_020675642.1:0-4521 GCF_002925995.2 Terrapene triunguis
CACAGAGGAAGCTTCACTCCAAGTCACTCCCAAGCCCAGACCCCACCGGGGGAACAGCAGCTGCCCAGTCTGGGCTCCCAGATCACAACGCAGGCAGCAGCGTCTGACCCAAGAAGCTCAACCCCAATATCCTGAGAAGAAAGAGAGACACAGTGAGACAGAGACTGAGGGCTCCCCCCGTCCTTTGGCAACAACTGAAACCCCCTCCCCACAGGGACATGTCCTGATTTTATTTGCTCCCATGTTAATCTGGCGTCACTCCATGTTCTTCCTTGAAGTGTCTCTTGATTAACACTGGTCTCAGTGAGACCAGAAACATGGCCAGAGTCCTTTCCTCCTCCCTCATTCCCTCCCCTTCTTCGGAGAAGGATTCACAGCAACAGTTTTCCCTCCAAAACCTGAAGTTCCTCCAGTTTTGAAAATGGGGAGAGAAGCAAAGTCTGTCGTGATTTCATATCAGTAATGAATAAATGGATAGAAAGTTCTCAGCAGCCCCTGCCAGCCATTCACATGGGGGGCGGGAGAGCCCTGGGTGATGATTCTTTAACAGGAGAATGGATGGCATGGAGGAGCCAAATTTTGTAAGAAATTTCCATGCCTGGTGACTGGCAGATAAAGGCCAATAGGGACCCGCTCCAGAGACAACTTCATCTCAGCACTGGGCGAAGCAACCCCTCATGGAGACCATTCGTCATGGGGGTTTGGGATACTGCTGGTGAACATGGTGAGGGGAAAGTGAGGGGCTAATACAGTAGCATGGAGATTCTCAGCCACTCTGGGGACAGCCTGGGCACCAAGGAGCCAGGCACAGACTGAGCCCTCGTCCTGTGCCCCCTGAGGAAAAGAAAAGGGTCCACCCAACTGTCCTGTAAGCAGCTGGGAGACACCGTTCCCCCAAACAGTGGGAGGCCTCTGGCTTTAGTGTGTATTAAATATGGGGCAAGTCACTTTCATCAGCAAACATTTTAATGAAGATAAAGGGGGAAAGAAATGAGTCTCACCTGAGAGGAGAAAGTTGACCATTTAACTCCCTGTAACTGCCAGGATGGAGAATGACTAAGGTAACAAATTCCCTCCAAAAGAGGAGAACTTGCTGCAACTAAACATGGGAACATCTCTAAACATGAGATGCTTTTTAACAGACATTTAATAATGACATGGAAAAAGACAAAATCTGACAGCTGATGTCTATGTTAAGTCATTAAAGAGAAAAGGGTGGATATCTGGAGAATTTTGGATCAATTTTCACTAAATAGAGCGGAAAGTGAAAAAATGTGAAGAATTTTATATCGATAGTCAATAATAGGTAAAGAGGTAAAATGAGAGTGAATTTCACAGTGTTATTTGACAAATTGAGAGAAAATGGGAAACATCTGCAAAACTTTTCTAAATATATTCAAAAATTTGAGAAAAGGTCAAAATGTGAGGATATTTTATGTTAATATTTTATTATTAGTGAGACATGGAAAAAATCTCAGGGAATATTAAATTAGAAATAGATAACTAGAGAGAAAAGAGGGCAAATTTTTAGGATATTCTCCTGGAGATCTGTGTGTAGCTCAGAAACGTATCTCTCTCACCAACTGAAGTAGGTCTAATAGAAAATATTACCTCACCGAACTTATCTTTCTAAATGCAAAGGACTGCAAACTGGAAAGAAAAACTAGGGCTACTTATAAACTCTACTGGGTGGTAAATTAACTATCACCTGTAGCCCATATAGCTAGCGTTAGCATTCCTTTTATGCAGCAGTAATGCAAGGAACCCACGGGCCGGTCTCCTGTAGGACACCGGCATCAGCAGTTAGCAGAAGGCTCAAGGTCTATGAACTGTGGCACAGATAACTGGCCTAAGGGTCACCCCTAAGGTTTGGGGAACTGGAAATAGAGTGTCTAAGGGGGAATTTCATCAGTAAAGACACCAGCCGACCAGAGGAACATGAGCGAACACCGGCCTTCGGCTAGAACATCCACAGATGTCTGACCACAGGAGTGCCATGGCAACGAACTGACACATGCCCCCAAGATGAGATCATTACCACACTAACCTATAGGAGAAGGACACCCCAGCACTAGTAGGGGGAGGAAATACAAATAGGGAAGAGGGGAGAAACCCCACTGAACATGCATTGCACCTAGCGGCGTCAGCAGAACGGATTATCGGCTACACAACCCAAGAAAGGGATCTGCATGTTGCTGTAGACAGATCAATCGGCCCCAGCCCAGAGCCTGCCCCCCCCGCACCCCCAGCCCGGTGACAGTGGGCGGGGGGGAAGCGCGCGATGGAGGGGATGGCGGGAGCAGGGCTGGGCCGCGGGGAAGGGGCGGGGCAGATCCTGGGCTGATCTGAAGGTCAGAAAGTGACCTCGTGGGTAAGAGGCTGCAGACCCTGAACGGTCACAACTCACAGATCTGTCCTGTCCCTCGGCTCATCGGAGCGACGCCCCCGGGACGGGACGTTCCCCGGCCCCAGGCTGCCCTGTGTGGGGCCGGTGCCCGGCAGCTCCGTCCCGGCCTCCCCGCTGCTGGTGCCCCCGGCCCGGGAGGGGGGGGTGAAGCCCTTTCACTCCGCGCTGCCTCTGCCCTGTGCCCCCCCGCCCGGCTCCCGCGGGCCCGGGGCTGCTCCCGGCGCAGGGACGTGGCAGGGGCGGGGCCTAGAACTGGGTGGCTGAGCCCCCGGCCCGAGCGGAGCCGCCACTCACCGTCCCGCCTCCGCCTCCTCGCTCCGCGACCGGCCCCGGCCTCCCGCGCCTCGCCCCGGCCGCCCCAGAGCCGCGTCCCCCCCGGGATCCCCCCTCCCCCAGCAGCGCCGCGAGCGGGATTCGAATCCCAACGGCTGCAGCGCGCGCCCGGGACAGGTGGGGGCAGCGAAGCCTCGGGGCGAGGGAACCGGGGCCTGACGCCACGCGCGGAGCCTCTGTCCCGCGCTCTCTCCGCCAATCAGGGAGCGGGGAGGGGCGCGGCGAAGTGACAAGCATACGGCCCCTCCTCCCAGAGAAGGTGCAGCGGCACAAACAGCTCCTGCTCCCGTTTCCCTACTTTGGGTGTACTGAGCATGCGCACTCGAGCTGAGCATGCCCAGTAACCTTCGGGCTGATCAGCTGCTGCTCCCCGGGGTCTGTGCTGGGGAGATCTCGTCATTAACGCTCCTTCCCTGCCGCGCCGGGCGAGCTGGGACGTTCTCCCGGGGAACCAGCCTCCTAGAGCCCCCGACTCTGTCCCCATCAGCTCCGGCGCCAGAGACTCCAGGTGAGTGAGAGCCCCCGGGGGAAGTGCGGGGGAGGGGCAGGAAAGTGAGTCTCTGCCCCAGGGATCCGCAGCTGTTGCAGCCCCTGGGAATCTGCTCCCTGGTTGTACATGTGCTGCCAGCAGCGCTGGAGCTGCCTGGGCGGTAGCGGAGCTGCTGGTCTCCGCTGCAGCCAGGATCTGCCCCAGGCCCCGCTGAGATTCAGGTGGGGACAGAGAATGGGGCCCAGGGGTTCCCCTTTGTGTGGCTGGAGGTGGCGGGGGCGGGGGGGGAAAGGAGGGGAGAAGCCGGAGTTGCAGGGAGGGGAAGGGCGGGGGGGAGGGGATTGAACGTGCTCTGTGCAGCCAGGAAAGTCCAGGGGGAGAAGTGTGTGAGAGTCGGGGGGTGAGATACTTGCATCCTTTCCCTGTTTGTGCCACTTCCCTCTCAAATACTGAAGCAATTCTCTCTAGTTCTTTCCCTTTTCTCTCCCCTTACCACATATGGCTAAAAACTCCAAGGAGATTCCCTCGTTTTTCCTAAAATCATTGACTCTCTAGTCTCTTATTTTGCCCTATTTTCTCTGTAATTCTCAAATCGCCATTTAAATTCTCCTCAGATTTGGGATGTTAACCCGACCCATTTTATCTGAAGCAATTTGTCCTTGTTTAGGTGGGAATTTGCTGTCCTGTGCCATTCCCCCAGAGTGGGTGGTAGTTAGTAGGTGCTGTTTGGGGGAGCCCGCAGACATGGCTGCCTCTGGGGTGGAGATGGGGTGGCCGTTCTTTGCCAGAAACAGGGCATGGCCAAACAGGAGGGAAAGGGAGGAGCCAGTGTCCCCTATGGAGCCTGCCCAGCCCCTTTGGTTCTGCTCCTTTCTAACGTTTTGTTCAGAGACTTTATTATTGGGGAGGCTGAAAAATCTCTCTGTGGGCTTAGCCTGGCAGGAGGGGCCAGGTCTACCTGTAATAAAGAGATCAAGCATGTTCCCAGCATGGCAGAATCTAGGATGTGTGTCTGCAGGGAAAGATCCTGGGGGAATCGTGAGGTGAAATTAACTAAAGGCTGTTCTGAAACTTCCACAGTTGCCTTTCTTGCCCAGCCAGGCTGCAGGATGATGTCCATGTTTTGCTCCAGCTCATCCCATCCTCTCATGGGACAGGAAAGAGAAATGGCTGCAGTGGAGCCAGTTCAGGTAGGGATTATGGGGGGCGGGGGGTGTTGCTGGTGGATTCCTGCTGGAGGGAGAGGGACAGCAAATACACAGGAGGTGGGAGGTTTGGGCAGTCTGGTTTG
>NW_020675643.1:0-1862 GCF_002925995.2 Terrapene triunguis
AGCCTTGCATTCCACCCTTGATGTTTCATGGACTAACAACAGCAGCAGAAGGAAAGAGCAGAGCCAATATCTCCCTGTCAGGGATGCAGGTACCACGTCCCCTCTGTCTGACCATCGCCATTGCAGGAGAGAAGGGTTCACTGGAATCGAATGCCCTGGCTCAGACCAGAGACACAGGGAGGTTTTGCTGTTCACGGATCTGTGCAAAGGAAATTGTGTCTCTGTGTGAAATTGAGGCGGGAAATGAAATGTCCACATGGTGGCCCAATGCCCTAAGGAATGTGGGTGAAGGACTCGGCCTGAGAAATGATTTAACAGGGGTTTGTATCAATTTATAGCCCTGATTAAAAACTATGGCTCAAAGGCAGCCATTGTTGTTAGTACTTGTACTTGTGTAGGGACACCCCAGTGGGTGTCAAGTCCATTGCCTTCACCAGGGGCAGTCGATTATTTTATCAAGATCAAAATTTCTTGGTCAAGATATAGTCAATGTCTAGACTCCAGACAAAATAATACAGTAATTCCTCACTTTAAGTCATCCCGGTTAACGTTGTTTTGTTGTTATGTTGCTGATCAATTAGGGAACATGCTCATTTAAAGTTGTGCATTGGTCGACTCTTACGTTGTTTGGCTGCCTGCTTTCTCCACAGCTGGCAGCCTCCCTACGCCCCCCCTCCCCACAGCGCCTCCCGCCCGCCGACAGACCCCGCAGATAAGTGCCTTTCCCTTTCCCAGCCCGCCCCACCTTGGAGCCCTAGGTAAGCGTCGTACCCCTGACCCCCTCCCAGACCCTGCACCCCACCCTCTCCCCACATATCCCCTCCCACCCCCAAACTCCCTCCCAGAGCCTGCACCCCCATGTCCTCTCCACATACTCCCTCCAACCCCCAAACTCCCTCCCAGAGCCTGCACCCCAATCCCCAACCCCAGACCTCCTCCCCCCACCCAAACTCCCTCCCAGAGCCTTAGGCAGGTGGGGGGCAGAGTTTTGGGGGGCGGGTTCTGGGTGGTATGTGTGACATTATTGGCCCCCTGGGAGGATTGGAGGATTGGCACTGGCCCTAAGGTAAATTGAGGTTGAGACCCCTGCTGTAAGGGATTGGAGCAATGCTGGGGCACGGAGCTGGGGAGCCGTGTGTGCTCCAAGGAGAGTTGTTGTTGTGCTCTGGTGACACAGAGCGGGTGTAGGGATTTTGTAAGTTGTGGTGTTTGTATAGAGATAAAGTTTACTAACCCCCAGGTTCAAAGCTGTTCCTGCTCTGGGCTGTACAGGGCCTTCTTTGTTCAGAATATAGCTCAGTGGGTGACTATTTTCCTGCAGGGCGATGGGGTCCTAGTTCCAGTCCAAGTGATTCCCTTTAAAAACTTCTTTGAATGAAAATTGATTTCCAGACCCATCTCCAGTGTGTTCAGGAGTTCGCTGAATGTGGGCGGTGGGGGGGGCTTGAAAAGAATTTAAACACTCAGTATTTTCCTATGCAAATGTATAAAAACCGAGCAGAGCTGTCCGGCATCTGAAATCAGTTCCAGTCCTCGGCGTCTCTAAGAGGGACACTCTTTATCTGAAGCGTGTGGGACACCTCTGTGGTGATGATAGGTGAAAAAATGCTGAATTCAATGAAAGATGAGACCATAGGAGGGGAAGGTGAACGGCAGCACCACACGGGGTCATAACACTCAGACACGGGGCTTCACTGTCACTACCCCTGTGTTTTCCATCATTTCTATCCTAAGTAACACACCCTCCCCCTCCCCCACACACTATCACACACAACCTTCTCCCCTTGAGCCCAGTCCAACCCTCCCCCTCCCCCACACACACTGCACTGGATACAGCCTCTCGGTGACTCACCCAGATGGGG
>NW_020675644.1:0-1262 GCF_002925995.2 Terrapene triunguis
AGGAGACCTACAGCCTGTTTAACTCTCTAAGCTGTCAGGTAAACTGACTGAGTAGAAAGTGTTAGATGGAATGTACTGTTTCAATTAGCTATTAATAAGATGTTTTTAAAATACTGAAGTGAATCACTGACTTTAAACTGAAATTCAAAATGGACTACATGAACTCTAACTTTGAACTCCATCTTTGAGAGGGGACTTATTTAGTACACAGACTCTAGCTTAAACCAGTCAGAACCGGTTTTTCCCGCCAAGTCCAACCCTCAGTGTTCCATCACCTCAGAAGCATTCCATCACCTCAGAACTCTTCCCGCCAAAAAGGCTTTATAAGGTCTTGTTCAGCGCCTGCGCGGGGCTGTCCATTCCAGCGACAGTTCGTACACGGTCGGGTCTTCGCAGAGCTCCAGAGCTGAGATCGAAGAACAACATCTATCCCGTAGTGTGTTTGAGGAAGAGGAGTCCTGTCATCGTCATTCCTATATCCTGCATTTCCTGGTGTCCATCATCCCAGAGGTTCTCCTTGCCAGCGACGAGAACCATCAGTCGTCTGGACTCCCCAGTGTTCCTCCTCAAGGACTCTAAATCAGTCCAAGAGTTGTAGGTCCTGGGCATCACGCCTGTACGTGACATCTGCTGCATCAGAGCAATAGGAGACAGGTTTCCGTGTTGGGGTATTGTTTATTGTTTTGTAGAATCCCACGGGAGGGTTTATGGGCCTGAGCTCCAAGCTCTCAGAGTCAGTCACTGATCCACTATTTTACTGATTTATGGTTTTGCTGTTTCACTGTGTTATTCTTGTATTTCTCCCCCCCATTCTCCCTAGTTTTTCTGTACCTTTTATCCCTAATACACTTACCTTTATTTGCACCATATTATCTTGTCTTTTCTTTATTTTATTATATTTTATGGGTAGCTAAATCCACTGGTGACAGACACGGAAGGGAGCCGAGTCTGCAGCTTCTGAGAAAAGGGGCTTTCCCTGTTATATCTTCCCTCTACCATCTCTCTAGTATTTCATTTGAAGCGTTACCTTCTTCCCCTTGAGGTAACAAAAGGGTCCAGCTTTAGCCCCAGCTCAGCCAATCAGCATTGAGACTCTGCGGGGCGGGAGGCCGAGGGGTCTCACCACATGGCCCAAAGGATGGCCCAGCTCGCCAGTGGGGATCACTGTCAGAGCACTCTTCCTGTCCCATGGCTTTGTGAGGGCCTCCCACAATAAGGGCTGGAGAGCAGCCCCCTCCTCGCCTGTGGAGGGAGGGAAGAAG
>NW_020675645.1:0-5166 GCF_002925995.2 Terrapene triunguis
AAATAGCACATTTTATCTCTGAAGCAGACGACTTCTCAAAAATTGTAGACCAGTGCTATTAACACAATCAAAACACCAATTGTTACTCTTATCAGTTCAAGATACTCGACGTGACATGTTTTGTATTTTTTGGCTGTGCATTTTGAT
Organism: Terrapene triunguis; assembly: GCF_002925995.2. NCBI lineage: Eukaryota > Metazoa > Chordata > Testudines > Emydidae > Terrapene > Terrapene triunguis. Next base: position 148 of record NW_020675645.1, read on the forward strand.
TATTATATACATTATCAGATGTCTATTGTTCATTCTATAAAGAGCCACTGGTATTTTTGGGTTCTGGATAAATAAGATGGAGTGATGTACTATTAATTAGTGTTTGGTAAAGCTGATTAAATTTTGTGACTGATTTTCCTACCAAAAAGTGGGGTTTTGTTGGGAACAACATTTTTAACAGGAACATTTTGTTTTGAGATTTAGCTAGGGGAAATGGGAATTGTTTAATTTTGAATTGCATTTTTTGTTTCTGAAAATAAAGAAAATTTTGTATCGAAATGAAAAATTTAAATCAAAATTTAAAAAAATATGCTTTCTTTTCATTTCAAAATCCCCTGCAAAAACAACTTGGAATGAAAATTTTTAATCGGACTAGAGGTGAGGGGGCGGAAAAACCCTGAAACGTTTTTTTGACCAGCTCCAGTGTTTGGATTGAGAACTTACTGGAGAAAGGGGATGCAGCTGCTACTGGTGCTTGTCTAAGTAGTAGGGTGGAGAATTTAAATAAATAAATAAAAGGAAAAGGTCTAACAATGATAAATGTTCTAATAAAAGGTCTGAGCTTGCTAAGTGCTGAGCATCTCTTGGGAAGGTACAACATAGACTGTTCTGTTATTATGCCCAAAACATCAAATACTGTAAGATGTGACAAGATAATTTTTGTTGTTGACACACAAATAATTGTTTGAAATTGTGTGATTTTTTTTTTCAATCAAGGTGTTTAAAGAAATTGTGCTATCCTGTCACAATAAATAAAAACACTTCACAGCATATAATATGTTGTTATTAATGAGATGTTACATTCTGCCTCTAAAATATGGATCAGAGCCATTACCAAAATGGTTAACATCCATGATTAATCAAATAGTTCAGAACACAATCCTGTCTAAAGTTGATAAGCAAAATTGGACATTAAATCTCAAAGTTATCTCTTCTCTTGTGGTTTTAGGTGGGAAATCAGTGAATGTCTACACGCTGCCCTTCTTTTATATTTTCTTTCAATCCTCGCATTTTTCTAAGACTGGAAATACCTTGAAGTATTACTGAGGCTGAATCATGGGTGAATTATAAAGTTATTGCCAATGCTGCTTAATATGTACTTCATTTAGCCGTAAGTCTCATTGTCTGGAAGATTTAAGAAAAAAACTTTTTAAATGAGTCCCAACTACGCATTTAATTTAGATTTATAAGACAGTCATTTGTTCTAGTAATTAAAAAAAGACACTTTGTATTAAAAACACATTAATTGGGGATTTTACACAGATGTAAAAGATTTAGAAATCATTAATGAAGGTATTTTAAAGAATCAATTGGCATTTACGAGAACTGATTATTGTAAACATATTTGAGGTTTAACAGCATTAATGTAATCGCTGATTTTGAATTCTGGATGAACAAAGACTTGTCTGATTCAGATCAGGGTACTTTGGTTCTATCATTTTTCTGATGCAATTCAGCTGATATCTAGTTTGGGACCACTTCCTTTGAGCCTTTTTATACTTCATTTCAGTTTTTTTTTAAATTTATTCCTGTGAATGATGCCATCAGAAACATTGAGACACTTTTATAGTCTATGGAAGGAAATTGCCTTCAGAACACAGAGTTCTGCCATTTTCACTACAATTTAGGTGTGCACTGCTGGTTGCCAAAGAGTCAGATTCATATTGTTGCGATGAAGAGGCACTGCCCTGTTCCAACAGGACCTTCTGTTGCTGGGTGGGGAGGGGATTCACCCAAGAGAGGGCGGTCCAGTGTTAATATCCATGTACTCCTGCTGGGGAAGGATTGGGGAAGTCTACCTTTGTGGCTACTGTTGGGATATATATCTCTATGCTGTGTAGCTGGCAGCGAGCCTCCCTGCCCTGATTAGACATGCTTCTGCTAGCAGGGCTCAAGCCAGTGTGCTAAAAATAACAGTGTGAATGTTGCAGCTCAAGTTCTCCAGCCCACCTGACCCCCTGGGCCTGAGCTCGGGTGGCTAGCCCAAGCCTCTGCTGCAGCCGCAGGTCCACACTACTATTTTTAGCATGTTAGCTCGAGCCCGACTAATGCATGTCTGTCTACCTGGCTCACTCCCACGTACCCTTGAGGGGGGGGTGCTGAATTGATGTGTCCCCGGCCTCTGTGCTCCACCCAACCCAACTGGACCCATGGAGATCAAGTGGAAAAGTAACACATTCTGTAGTTTATATTCCTTTTCATTGCCCCCCCTCTCCACTTTGACAGGGGAGAAGGTTAGGGGAAGCCTGGGAGCCATACTGCCAGGCTCCAAGGTGGGTAGGGGAGGGGATGTCAGCATCTAAGGTACGGCCTCCATGTAAATGACGGTGGCTTCTTGCAGGACCAAAAGGCTTGGGGGCCACACTCATGCCATGCTCTACAGGTAGAGCCCTGCAAATCCACAGATACCCGCAGACCAGTTTTGCAGATAGCAGCACGGATACAGATAAAAATTTTCTATCCGCACAGGGCTCTGCAGCACACACTTACCCGAACAGATCGACTGTCACCCAGCCTGAAGGCTCCAGCTTGGCTCTCTGAATCACGCAGCAACATGCTGGGTATTCTGGGAGGAGTTGTCCCCAACTTGCTCGTTGGGAGGAGGTAAATGACAACTCCCCGAAGGGAGTGAGCCAAGCGCCCTTTTGAAGGTGGGGTTGTTCTTTAAACAAGCAGGCAGCAATGGCTGCTTGCATTAGAGCCGCCACAACTGCATAGGGGTGTCCGAGCCCCCCATGGAGAGGGCAGCGCTGCATAGAAGTTCCCAGAATTGTAGCCTCCCTGCTGCAGTGGGGAAGGAGGTACAGCAGGGGCAGAGCGGGCGGCAGTCAGGAGGCCTCTGGGGAGAAGTGGGGCTGAGGGGGCGGTTGGAGGCTTGACACAGCCCTGTGTCACTGCTGAGCAGTGACCTGTGGAGCTGTTTAGAGCCATGCAAATCCGTGGATATCTGCAAACAATGTTTGCAGATCGCGGATCAGATGCGGATACACCTTTTTGTATCTGTGCAGGGCTCTATCTGCAGGGGCTTGTAGGGGTGGAGGGAGAAGACAAATCCCTACCTTCCCCGGAAAATACGTGGAAGGAAACACTGTGACAGAAACTGGCCTATGTTTTTAACCCAGTCCTTACTCAGGCAAATCTTCAATTGTATTCAGTGGGAGTTTTGCCCAAGAAAGAACTGAGAACTTGGCCTACTAATTGAGGGGGCTTATTTTAGGATGGGGAGGGGAGAGTGAATGCAAACACTTTTTGCAAGCACAATAGTCTTTTGCATTTATTTTACAGGGTACTTTTTCAGAGCACCTGGAAGAGGGGGAAATAAGAGGCTAGGGAACTGGGCCAGGCTGTGGCTTCGGTCAAGATTGTTCTCCTCTTTTCAGCTTGTGCCGAAGCAGACGCTGCCAGGGATGACTACCCCATTGTTTCTGTAGATCAGTTACTGCCTCAGCAATTTCCTGTCCTTTCATTCAACTTTCAGTCCTGCCCAACAAGTGATAAGTCAGCTTCAGGAAAGCACTGACTTTGATTTGACGTCAGCATTCCCTGGTGCACTGCGAGACAGTGGACAAGCATTACACATGATCTTGCCTTCAGGGTTGCAATTCAGCCCTGTAGTAGTGTCTGGCAGGGCTGTATTATAAGTCCTTATCATGTTTATTTCACTTTTCATTCGCATTCCCTCCATTTGATTTTTAGCCTCAGGGCAGATTCAGCTGTATATCCAAAGATGCAACTTTACATTGAATTAATGTGTATTTATTTGCTATTTAAGAAGTTAACAAAAAAGGAGTAGGTGTCACTATTTTGCTTATGGTGGGAATTTGACAACACACTCAACCAAGTACAACATGCACCTAGAATCTTAACTAGGTTCATTGCACCATCGACACGGTTATTTCGACAGCCCTGCTCTCCAGCATCTGGCATTATTGGAAGCAGCAGCCAGCAGGTATCAAATGTCAGTATGAATTGTCTCCTGCTGCGTAAGTACTGACTATGAAATTGATTTGCTGTCTTTTTTTACGCAGTTTTGTAATGAAAATAATGCAAAGTCCATAATGGACATATTTACTATTCACTCAGGTGCAGTTTAAAAAAATATTTTTTAAAATTAGGAAGAAAAATCCCACCAACAAAATAGAATGGTCCCAGCAAGGCCTGCCTCTCCAGAGGTGGTGGTAGCACTTCTCCAAGCGCTTCTGAAGCTGAGCTGAACAAATATCTCAAAACTGGTTCTTGCATTCCAGGATGTAATCTAGATCAGTGAGGGGTTGTTACCACCTGCCCTGCAACCTTGGGTGCCTCACAATATTTGGTGCTATAGATCTCACCTGGGCTGCTCACAAACAGCCAAATGACATACAGTGGGGGGAAAAGTTCAGAACATCTGGAGCCTGCTTCCAAGGTTTAATTGTGTTTCTGCTCTGACAAACAGTTGCATAGCAATAGGGGAGTGTATGATGAGACGTTCTGTATATGGGAGAGGTGTGGCCTAGCGTACTGAGCCTCTGACTGGGAGGCAGGAACTCTGGCATTCTAATCCTGGTTCTGACATGGGGTCACTCTGTGATCTTAAGGCAAGTTACTTAAAGTTCTTGTCTCCATTTCCTCACTTATAAATGGCAACAGGGGACCAATCTGTGACTACCTTGGGGTTCATGGTTGTCATTACCCTGAACATCATGGCCACTCAGAGCTTGATGGCAATAGCAAGGGTATAACTCAGATCCGCCTGTTTCAGAAGACACAGACCTTTACCAAGTTAGCTAGAGAAGTGTTTCCTTTAGTCGATAGGCCCTATACTGCTATGACACAGGTAAAAGGTTCTGAATCCATCCAGAAGAGGGTGCAGTATACATACACCCTATTCAGACCACTATGGTACTTACCTGCTTCACTGTAATGTTGTGAGGATTTGATGAGCCTGAGCCTGCTTAAGCCAGATGAATCATCAAAGGCAATTACACTGGTTTACAATTTTTGAGAAGTCGTCTGCTTCAGAGATAAAATGTGCTATTT
>NW_020675646.1:0-3853 GCF_002925995.2 Terrapene triunguis
CCGAGTTTAATAATGAGTTATTTTTCCTAAATTAAATTCACATCATTTTTGTATGTGATTTTACTTCCGTGGGATTTCAGCATATGCTTTCTAAGTGTTTTCCTGAATTGGCTCCTGGGTTGACATTTTCCTCTTCCGTTTCTCCACTAAATAGGCATAACATGGGCAGTGCAAACTTTCCCACAAACCCCCCCCCCAACCCTGCTTCAACCCTGACCTGTAAAATGGGCGTATGTAGGGGCTAGAGAGTTGTTCAGTCTCCATGCTGTTCAGTCCTTGGCCTCTCTGCTGAGGCTGCCATCAGCGCCCCAATTAGTTAGTGTGCACCATTGTCTTCATGAATATCTGATTAAATATTATTATTTGATGATATTCTCCGGTTTGATCTGTGTGATCCAAATTAGGGGTGCACTAAAATATGTCCCTAAATATTGCTGTCCCAATATCAGGCCCAGTTCTACAGTCTTCACTCAGTAAAGACTCAAGGCCAGGATTCGATAAGTGTCAGAAGCACAGATCACAGGTCCTAAAACCCTAGATACTCCACTCTTATCCGATTATTATTTACTGTAATACTTTTTTAATCAAAAAGGCATTATTATGAGGCACAGAGTGTGATAACTGAGTAAAAGAGAGATTAGCTTCTTGCAGAGTGTGAATCTGGGACAGATTGAAATGATCTTTTTGTAGCAAAAACTGAATCCTTTAGTATGCACCCGCTTGTGATTTGATTTGGTTATATAATGTATTATTGTGTGAATATCACACCCCCTCCCAAACCCACCCCACACACAAACCAAAACCCACAAACATCTTTGATTCAAAAATAAAATTTTGAAATTACTAAACTGACATTTTTCTTTGAATTCATGGTTTTTTTAAAAAAAGTGGAGTCTGGAGAAGGCATCTTCTACTGTAGTCTGCATTTTATCACAAAGTTGGTTTTTATATCTAAATTATGAATTCTGGGGAGTGAAATGAAACTACTGAAACAAACACCATAAGGTACTTCAGGTGGCACGGTTATATGATGTGCTATTCTTTTTTGGAGTAATATGTTTCCAGTTAGGCACATGGGGTGAAATCCTCGCCTCATTGAGGTCAGTGGGACTTTTGCCATTGACCTCAGTGAGGCCAGGATTTCATAATGCAGTGTAAACGTACATACTGCTGTGTTTGTTGTGGTCACCCTCAATGAATAAAAATGGCGATAATGTGACTTGCCGTTGTCGTGAGAAAGATACTCCTTGGATCAATAGCTTACTTTCTTTTTTCAGTGCTGCATTTAAATGGTCAAAAGTTGTATTTGCTAAGCAGAGCGGATGTGGTCTTGTTTCAGAAGCACCATCGCATTTATAATCATTTGTTCATTTCATTCATCTTTCAGTTATTTGATAGTGGTCAAACTCATATAATATTCATACTTCTCTTCTGGCAGCTCTCTCTTGGAGGCCCTTGTTTTTCTTCCACTGATTGGAAGGGCTTTAGTGCACTAGAGCTACACAAGTGTCATTTAACTACACCTTGAAAATGTGTAGCAGCTAGCAGAATAAACTATCTTCCTGCACTTTCCCCTGGCATGTGTAACATCTAAGGCCAGGTCTACACTACCGCGGTAGTTCGACGGCTGGCAATCGAACTTCCGGGTTCGATTTATCGCGTCTGGTCTGGACGCGATAAATCGATCCTGGAAGTGCTCGCCGTCGACTGCGGTACTCCAGCTCAGCGAGAGGAGTACCGCGGAGTCGACGGGGGAGCCTGCCTGCCGCGTGTGGACCGCGTCTGAACCGCGGTAAGTTCGAACTAAGGTATGTCGACTTCAGCTACGTTATTCACGTAGCTGAAGTTGCGTACCTTAGATCGAATTGGGGGGTTAGTGTAGACCAGGCCTTAGAGTAATTAAGGATTCTATTTACCAAGAGTTATTTTGTTCACAGGACTAATTAGCATTATATGGGAATAGATATTGGTGCACAGGTGGCAAGATCTGTGGATTGATTCATTGTAAATTGTTATCAACAGTTCTGCCTTTTGTGCCACTTTTGCAGATCATGCTCATTTTAAGTGGTACTGGGTGAGATGTAATGGTTCATATGGGTTAGATATAAGGCACAGCTACTCTTTAAAAGGATTGTTTTCAGCAGTTTTAAATCAAATCTAGTCTTCATTTTGCAGGTGGCAACGTTGCTCTTTTAAAATTTCTTAAATAAGTATAAATAGGATGTAGAATAGTAGCAGCCAAAATAATCCTCTGGCTTATGTTGTCACAACATTGGTCTTGTTAAACTGGCAGGTCCAGACAAGGAAATCCTGATTTAAAACAGTACTTGATAATGCTCTCCCAATTCCTAGTTATGCTTTGGTGGTGTGTCAGAGCAAAGCAAGTTTGCTCATTTATATGCACTATGTTCTTTTTCTATGGCATGCTTTGCAAGTGACAATTGTGCTGGCTTTGTGCACTTGTAGTCACAATGCCATTTTTGAACGTAGACTTAAATAGCTAAATACACTGATTATATGGTGTGTGTGTGTGTCTTATATATACATGTGTGGGAAGAGATAAGGAATATTTATATATGGAAGATTCTGGCCTCTGCTGCAACCCCTGTATACTGTTCTTGTGATGTACAGGAGATCCAATGGGTCCACAACATCACAGGAGCAGGAAAAGAAGTGGCTGTCATGTATCACCGACAGACCCCGGTCGTCAGCGGGCAGGATTAAACCTGGGACCTCTGGAGTTTAGTGCATGAGCCTCTACCGCATGAGCTAAAAGCCAACTGGCTCTTAGGCCTGGTCTACACTATGAGTTTAATTCGAATTTAGCACCGTTAAATCGAATTAACCCTGCACCCGTCCACACAACGAAGCCATTTATTTCGAAATAAAGGGCTCTTAAAATCGATTTCTGTACTCCTCCCCGACGAGCGGAGTAGCGCCAAAATCGATATTGTCATTTCGAATTAGGGTTAGTGTGGCTGCAATTCGATGGTATTGGCCTCCGGGAGCTATCCCACAGTGCACCATTGTGACTGCTCTGGACAGCAATCTGAACTCGGATGCACTGGCCAGGTAGACAGGAAAAGCCCCGCGAACATTTGAATTTCATTTCCTGTTTGCCCAGCACAGGAGAGCACAGGTGACCACAGAGAGCTCATCAGCACAGGTAACCATGCAGGCCGATAATCGAAAAAGAGCACCAGCATGGACCGTACGGGACGTACTGGATCTGATCGCTATATGGGGAGAGGATTCAGTGCTAGCAGAACTTCGTTCGAAAAGACGAAATGCCAAAACTTTTGAAAAAATCTCCAAGGGCATGATGGAGAGAGGCCACAATAGGGACTCAGAGCAGTGCCGCGTGAAAGTCATGGAGCTCAGACAAGCCTATCAGAAAACAAAGGAGGCAAACAGTCGCTCCGGGTCAGAGCCACAGACATGCCGCTTCTACGCTGAGCTGCATGCAATTCTAGGGGGGGCCGCCACCACTACCCCACCTCTGACCGTGGATTCCGAGGCGGGGGTAATCTCATCAGCCACACCTGAGGATTCTGCGGACGGGGAAGAGGAGGAAGAGGAGGAGGAAGACGAGCTTGCGGAGAGCACCCAGCACTCCGTTCTCCCCAACAGCCAGGATCTTTTTCTCAGCCTGACTGAAGTACCCTCCCAAGCCTCCCAAGCCAGTACCTAAGACCATGACCCCATGGAAGGGACCTCAGGTGAGTTTACCTTTTAAAATATAAGACATGGTTTAAAAGCAAGCGTTTTTAATGATTAATTTGCCCTGAGGACTTGGGATGCATTCGCGGCCAGTACAGCTACTGGAAAAGTCTGTTAACGTGTCTGGGGATGG
>NW_020675647.1:0-2858 GCF_002925995.2 Terrapene triunguis
TGTTAGTCTTAAAGGTGCCACAGGACCCTCTGTTGCTTTTTGTAGATACATAGACATAATCCATAGTGTAGACACAGCCTACTTCAACCGATGGGGTTTTTCCCTTGGTACAGGAACACCACCTCACTGAACGATGGTAGGTACATTGACAGAAGCATTCTTCCATTGATATAGCTGTGTCTACACTGGGGGTTAGGTTGGCATAACTGTGTCAGTCAAAGGTATATTTTTTCATACTGAAGTCAGTAGTTCTTCTGCCATCACTTCAAGGCTAGTACTGATCAGGCCTTTGACTGTGAAGCAAAGACCCGTCTTCAGAAAGAGCCTTACGTGAGTTTGTGGTATGTGAGAGGAGAAAGAGTTCAATTACTTATACAGTCCCTGGTATTTTAAGTGTGTGTGTATAGATGTATAGGAAATAAACAAAGACAAAGGACACTGTCATCTTTTAAATGTTTTGTAAACAAACTTCCTTTTTTCCCTAATACCTTGGATTATGAAAAGTTAATTTTTAAATAATACAAAGTACATGTTACATCTCATGTCTTCATTTACTTTTTCCATGTTTCAGTTTGGCCTTTGAAAAATCATCGAAGAAACTGATCAGCCTGACAGTGAGGAAAATGGGAATGTCATATAAGGAAACCAGATCACAACCTTCTAGTTATAGCATATTCTGAGTGCAAATGAGACCTTGATTGCTACAATATCATCTAAAAAGTTCCCCTTGGAATAAATGCAGACAGAGAGATTCTATGGAGGAAATACATGAGTTCATGCTGGTGTACTTTGAACCTGTTGTTCCTATGACCTAAAGTTTTCCAAAACTAAGCTTAGATCACTACAAAGTTATCACTGCTGGCTAACATTGGACTATTTAAATTAATTCCTTACATACTTGAAGGTTGGACAAGCTGGTGGAACTGTTAGGCTCAGGTTTCCTTTTCTACCTCAGTTGGTGTACCTGTGGAAAAAAATCACTTTTGGCGATGTGGAGGAAGGTTTAATCATTGTGAACAACTGAATTAATGTTCTACCACTTAGTACTTAAGCCTAGAAAGAAGAGGGGAGGACCTGCTTGAATTTTTTGCCAGGGCACTGAACTCAAAGTTCAGTGCCCTGGCAAAAAACTAATGCCACAAGTTATATTGATATAACAAATTATATTGATATAATTTTAGTTGCCACTTTATATATATATGTGTGTTTGTGGATAGAGATTTTTTTGAGGACGTATGTATGCATGTATGAAATAGATACTAAAGATCTATTATGAGGCTAGACATGAGACTCATGGTTAGAGCAGCAAGCTAGGAGTCAAGACTCTTGGTTTCTTTTCTTAGTTCTGTCACTGACTATTTTTGTGACCTTAGCTAAATCACTTAACTGTTCTGCCTCACTTTCTTCCACCTGTAAAATAGATCTAATATCTACTTCACAGAGAGAAATGGGAGGCTTCTTTAACTCCCCTCATTCAGGAAGTATGCTGTAATTAGAATACCTAACATGGTCCCTAGATTACTTTGGGTCAAAAAGATAAATACTTTTAAGGCATTTTGAGATTCTTTGGTGAAAGGTGCTCTATAAGCTTTGTCTGTTTTACAGGGGAAAAAAGAATCCTGGATATTACAGATGGAAAAGTCCTCACCTAGTCCATCTCCTGACAAAACAATGTTGTTCCTTACATTCATTTTCTAAAGGTAAGATACTTGCATGAAGCCAGTTGACATATTGACATAGATGAGAGTATACCCATGTGTAATTGAAGTATTTCATTAAAATACCAGTGGAAAGTGAGATTTCTCGAAAGGTTTAGACAATATTCTCCCATATTTGTGTTTTCTCTGAAGCTTCTTAGTCAAAATGAGGACTGTAAGCTTTGGTATGATTGAGATGTTTGTTCACACTTCAGCAGTTGTGTTAAAATAGATATTTTAAATTATTGGATTAGCTTGCTAGGACAAATGTAAAAATACTCTACTTGCATTTGTAACATAATTTGCTTATTTTGAAGTGGGAAGGAAGTTCATTTACATGCCTAACATATGGACGAGCTCTATCTTCTTGATGTGGACATTACAGGAACCTTTAAAATAGTATTATGGGGAATTTGTTGGAAGTTTAAAATTGTAAGCTTCTAACAGGAAATAATTAAGCTGTAGATCAGCAGTCTGGTGCATTGGCTCCTGTAAAACTACACAAAGAAAAGGAGAGTATTTGTGTGAACATTCCTCTTGTCAGAAAAAGTTTTCTTCTTTATGCTGACATTATTCTTTGCTTGCTCCAATTCAGACAAGTAAATTTAATGTTTTGTAGGTTTCATCTATATTGGTCTTACAATCAAGTTTGGGAAAGAATGTCAGCATAGTAAGAGAAGAATTGATCCTAGGGCATATAGAACGTTCTAGAGTGGAGAAGAGAATCTAAACTGCTGTCTTTCTGTAGTCTGGCCAGCTGGAGATGTTGTATCTCTTTCTGAATAATTTTTAAGTAGTGAGATGAAAACAGTTAAATCATTTTACTCTCAAATTTCTTGTGAAATTTTCTCTATCTGTATATAAGCAATTAAATACAAGGAAGCTGAATGTGATCCTGTATCTTGTGTTTATTTAAAATAGTGAATTACTGCAGGTGATTGGTGCAGTGTCCAACTGCCAGCATCGGGATGGAAGCATCTTATCCAAAGAACAGGTAGTACAAACTTCCCCATACTAATTGGTCAGTGTACTTCATCCCTACCCTGACAGGAAAGGGTCTCAAGGTGGAGATCAGTTTCCATGCCTTTCCAATCCTTAGCTTCTCTGAGGAAGATTAACAATAGGGAGGGATGCTATTTGTGGAGGTTAGGGTGACCAGAT
>NW_020675648.1:0-8404 GCF_002925995.2 Terrapene triunguis
CTTACACTACGATACATTTAATATACTGTGAAATATCATAAGAAAAATGAAACTGCATTTGTCAAAATAATTAAACGGGTCATTTTGGGATGCTTTGCCCTTAGCTTCTTTCTAATCCTATTTGTTCACTTACTTGCTAATTTGCAACATTTGTCAATCTGCAATAGATCTCTGTCATTAATGCGAATTAGTGAGGTTCTACAGAACAGTTTGAAAGAAGTGTTGCCAAGCAAGCGAAAGCTTTTTCCTCAGTGTAGCATTAAACAAGTTATTATTCTCTACTCTGCATGAACTTGAAACATCATTTTTTCACGTGCATCATTAAATGAAATATTTAGAGACAAATAAATCAAGTCTGAGATCCATGGACCAGATTCAGCTCTGAGTTTCACCACTGTAAATCTGCAGTAACACTGGAGTTACACTCTGTAAACTCTATTGAGAGTAGAAGCTGGCCCACACTCTGCATTTGATTAATCAAACAGAATGGGGGATGAGCAATTCAATCAGCTAAGTGGGGCCATGTCTCAGTTTGCCAATACCCAAATGTGGAACAAAAACTCAAATGGGGAAGCGCTGGAAAAACAATAGTAAATACATTCTGTAGAATAAATAATTGTATAGATTTCATTATTCCGTGTCTGTGATGTAAGTAACAGATTATAATAACATGGAGAAACCAGGTTTGTGTGTAACAAAGATACATTTGGGTCTAAAATAAGGCACCATTGACAGGTATGACGAAGATTATGAATAAAGATATAGGAGTTCAGTTAATATACCGTACTTCCTTTCTCCCACTCTTCATCTGTCTTGTTTAGTTAGATTGTAAATTGGGGCAGGGACTGTCTCTTATTATCTGTAATGCTCAGTGAGGCTATGATCTAACCTCTAGGTAGTACGGTAGTACATAATAATAATAATGAATAATGTAGATTTACATTTAAAGTGATTGGACATCAAGGTATATATCCAAAAACCCTTGTAATCCAGATTTAGAAAATGAAGGATTATACTGTATTTGGGGAACTGATTCACTAACCATGTGCTACAGTTTCCGGCTAATGTTGCAAGGAGCAAATGTTTTCTGAAAAGTGGAAAATCAATAAAGTGTGTTTTGTAAAAAAATAATGATTTACATGGTTTAAGAATAAAACAGTTATCACCTGTGCAGTTGGTTGTGCTGTTCTTCAAGAAGTGCAGTCAGCATTCTGATTTATACAAATTATGAAGTTTAATATTGGTCTTGTAAGTGCACTACTTTGTGTATTATTTATTTGTTTATGTGTAAGAAGATAGCTGTGGTGTGAAGCCTATTGATTCCTTTGCATTAGAGTGCATTACATTTGTCTCAGAGAATGTGTTGTAAAAAGATTGGGGGGAAACAAATATAGACCATTGTGTTGAGTTCTCATTTTGCTCCATTAACCCCAGAGATGGCCTCTAATGTCTGGGTTTTTTAAATTACACACATATGGTATGTATATTTGTTTTCTTATGGATCTTCTTAAGTGGCTTGATAGTGCATCATATGATACCCAAAGAGCAGTCAATGACTGGGCACTGGAGGAACCTTATCTAATTGTGTATCTGAATATGAGTTTATATGGAGTTTTGCACTATATAAGGTTCACTTTACACACTGGGCACAAGAAGCAGTCTATGCCAAGAATAAAATAATAAAATAATAATAATTAATTAATAATAATAATAAACAAATGAGAAATGTTCCTATCTAAAGCATTTTACAAGCATTAATTACTCTTCACAACATTCCTGTGGGATAGGTGAGTAAGTACTCTATTAAGATTCCCATTTTGAATATGGGAAACTGAAGAGGATGGAGATCTGATTTTCAGAGGTGCTGAGCCCTCACAACGCCTACTGATTTTTACTGAAGCCATAGGTGTTTAGCACCTCTGGAAATCAGGCCATAAGTGACTTCCCTGAGGTCACAGCGACAGAGCCTGGCTCAGATCACAGCTGTTTTACCACTGTGTAATGCTCAGGAACTGCTTGGACTCATGGGAAATTGATCTGTCATGCAGCCTCTAAAGAAGAAAACACAAAACTCCCGTTGATTCAGTGGGACCCAGATTTCAGCCAGGATTGTTTGACGTTAAAACAAAAAACAACCTCATAGGGCTAGATACTGATACCCTTCCTCGTGTTCAGTAATGCAGGACCTCACTCCTTGGGCAGTCCGGCTGAAGTCACTTTGAAACTTTGTGGAGCAAGGCACTACTCAATATATGTAAAGATAGCAGAATTTGGCTCAGAGGTGTTCTAAAAGTTTGGTTTGGCCCTGAGCTTAAATTGTTTAAAATTTACATTGAGAGAGACCCTTCAACTATAATACAAAAATGAAGGATCTCTTCCCTTTATTTTTAACATCAAAGAGATACAAAAATCTCTTTGGCCATCTAGTCTGTTCCATTGCAATTACAGTATTACTCCGTACAGTATGCTCAGTTCTGTTTGGTTTTAAATGTCCCAAATGATAGATCTCTGTAGTAGCAGTGTAGCCTAATGGATAGAGGACTGAACTTGAGAGATCTGGTTTCTGTTCCCAGCTCTGCCACTGTCTGGGTGACCTTGGGCAAGTCACTTTGCCTCTCGGTGCCTCAGTTTCCTCACCAGTAAAATGGGGATAATGATACTGACCTCTTTTGTAAAGCGCTTTAAGATTGACTGATGAAAAGTGCTGAATAAGAGCTAGGTATTATTATCAATGGGGTATTAAAAAGGAAACCATCTGCGCAAGTTGAAGATCTGGCCCAATAGAGAGAGAGTGAGTGTGTGTGTGTGTGTTTCTTTCTCCCCTTTTCACTCCTGTATTTCTCTTTCCCTGCTCATGTCTCTCAGTCTTTCTTCATCTTCATTCTCTAGGTTTTCCTCCTTTTTGCCAAAAAACAACTCCCTGTAGCCTCCAAAGAGGAAACGACTACCTACATCTAAACCCCATGCCCTAGTATTGGGGGCTGCTAGAAGCAGAAGGATTTTATACAGCTTTTACTATTGTTTTAGACAGACGACTGGAAATGTGTCTTTGCAGGGATTCGTTTTTGCCTTAACGACGGACAAACCACAAAAGGTTCAGATTTTGGTTTAGTTGCTTATCTGAGCTTTATATGAACCTCTTGAGTCTGACAGATTGAGCTGGAAAAACTATCCATGGGAACAGGCTCTCATGAAATATTCAAGCCTTGCTGCTTGCAGTCAAACCAGAAAAGCCTCCCGAATAACTATTCTTGAGCTATTCCAGAACTTTTGGTCTGGGCAAGAAGATGGAGAACCAACCAGGTGAGGAAATGGAGGCACAGAGAGAGAAAATGATTTGGGGAGGAAATCTATAGCAGAACCCACACTGACTTGTGATTCTCCAGCCCTGTGCTTTATTTTGGAATAAGAGTGTCCAGTTGGGGTGTTATACTGCTATAACTATTGATATAATTATGACAGTAAAATTCTCCATGTAGACAAGCCATTAAGCATGAGGCAATTCCTTCCTTTCTGATTTCCTTTTGTCCTTTTTCTTTTAATTTCTTTCTCTACTTTTCCTACATTAGGTTCAGAAATCTGGGCCTCTACTTTCCCTCCTGCTCTTTACCAATTCCTGAGTCAGCTCTTCTGGAGGCAGAACTTTCCTAGGCTTGTTTCCAGAGGATGTGGGTTTTCTCCACATCTATTCATTTCCTTTTTCTGTACCTTTTATTTGCAACTCAATTATCTGCCTCCCATTCTCTCTTTTTCTCCCGTTGTCTCTCTTCCTCCCACAAAGGTGCCTGTTCTTTTCTCCAGCATCTCTTCTTCCCATTCCCTGCATTGCCTCTTTCTTACAAGTTAGTTTTCACGAATCCATGCAAAGGTTCAAACTGGCCAACTGACTCCTTAGTGGTTCCTGTTTATCTGCTAATGATACAGAAACATGTGATCTCTCTAGCACAGTGTGGGACATTTGTCAGATCTGACAAATGGCATAAATATTTCCCTGATCTTCCCTAAGTGAAACCAAACTTCAATGAAATGATGTTAAAATAAAAACAGAAATAGAGAAAGATATAAAATACTCTTGTTTTAGAGACTTTTCTGCCAAGTTCTGGTATAAGGTGAATTAATACCTCTGGGTTACAAACTCCTTAAAAACGGAGCTTAATGGAAATGCTGACTAACTCTCAATGAAAGATATGTAGTCTGCCTGGCAATACTAGAGCACCTTCTTCTACATTAATATACTTCTGATGCTCTTACCCCATTTTGCTCCACGTATTTCTGCTGAGGACATTGCTCTAACAGATATGTCCAGGAGAGGGCATTAGAGGCCACTAAAATCTGGTTTGAATTAACCAGAGGAAAGGAAAATGCTCAGCATTTATTTTCCTTTATTTGATAAAAGAATTGTGTTGTTGCATTCTTTCCATGCCATTTACATTATTTATCTAGTTGAAATGTGCTGGATAGATTTCAAAATGAACTTTCTCCAAAAGATTAAACCAGGGATTTGCTACTTTATTGTTTGCCTCTCAATTTGCCACTGGCTGAAATAGGATCTATCAAATATGAACAAAGCAAGCAAAATGAACAAACTGCATTAACAGCAACCACATAATGACGGATTATGCCTTAGGGAAGTTACAGGATCATGGGCTAAATATTCACACTATAACTTTTTATCCCATAAAGTCTGATCAGGAAAGGATTTAGAGGGATAATTAAAGTTATAACAACAAATGATTTCACACAGTCAAATTATAAATGCTGTAATTTAAAAGCATTTCCTTTTGCTGTTGAAAGCTCATTTGGATACAAAGCAAGCCCTTTTCACAGAGGCACTGCCACTGGGTTAATCATATTTTAAAGAAGCAGTGCATTATCAATACACTTAATATGAGCACAAATATAATAAAAGGGGGCTATTGGAGTAGAATTCTCGTTCGATGTGGAGTTAATTTGTACATCACTTATTGTACATGGAAATACATTAATTAGTTTTGAGTGAGTCATTTTATTTTACTGGTATAAAATATAAAATCTTCATCAGAGCTTGATTATAATTCATTTGACCACCATGACTGCTAGCATAAGTGTCTGTCAATACTGCATAGGAATGAGGTCATTCTATCTATCTACATTTTTAGCATGCAGTGGCTTTCACAGATATTACGGTCACTTGCAATGCAGGGTTTGTGCTGCAGTGCTAAATGGATGCCATTTATCATGAACATCAGAAGTAATGTAGAGGCTAAGTGACTTAAACACCATAAAATAATACTTGAACTGTTCTGGATGACTAATCTGCCATGCCCAGGCTCTCACAAGGATCATTCAAAGTCATCCTTGAGATGCAGTTTCCTTGCTTGTTTACAGTACAACTGGGGCCAATTAGAGGAAAGATTTTAAGGGAGAGAAAGACCAGCTGGACCTTGTGACTTTAGTACTGACTGATAGGTTCTAGCTTCTTCTCTGGGTGAGCTCATAGGAAGGGGCAGGGCTGTTAGTGCTTAGAGAGAAAGCTGGAGGTCTGAAATTTCAGCAGGATGAGACAAGGAGTGAAAAAAAGCAGTAAGAGAGCAGCAGACCAATATCTAAATCCACCACACCCTCACTGTGAGGCTCTCTTGTTATAGAATCATAGAATCGTAGGACTGGAAGGGACCTCGAGAAGTCATCTAGTCCAGTCCCCCACACTCATGGCAGGACTAAGTATTAGTGTTACTCCTTAGAAAAAGCTACTGTGCCTTGACTTGTAACTACACTGAACCCCTACGTAAACAGCCATCCTCCCTCTTCATAGCATTCAAGAAGCTGGCTTCTAAAGTAGCAGGTGTATTATAAGGACTGCCTAGGGGTACCTGATGAAAAGCACCCCCCCCTTTTTTTTTAACAGTGATCCCATTGTGAATAATACAAACGAATGCTTATCTCTGTCTCTTGGTATGTTTATGGTTTAGCACTTATTTTTAAAGTGTTTTACACCTCTGTGAAGTAGGCAGGCAGTAGCTTCACTTTAGAAAGTGGAATGAGGTTGAAGGTGTTTCTCCTACCACATGCTAGGTACTAACATGAAAGGACTCCATACTTTTTACAGAGAGGCTGCAACTGCAGCTAACATTCTAGACATGTGCACACAGACTGACTTCCTCATGCCCCCTCCAAATTCTTCCCTCCTGCAACCTGTGCTCCACCCTCCATGTTCCAGGCCGGTTGCTGCTGGTCATAATAGGACTTCATGACCATGTAGTCTCACCACTCTGTGCTTGTTCTGTTCCAGCATAGAGGGATTGAACAGCTATTAAAACCTGCATCACCTATCTGCACTCTGCAGTATCTGCATGATCTCTTTAGGCATGCACACTGCTGTTTTCTCATGGTGACAAGGGACTGCCGAAATGCCCTTCATTGCGTCTTGTGCCCTTTATCTGCCTTCTCTTCCCAAAATGAGAGTTACAGTAATGCCAACGTTTGGTACAGTTCATCATTCTGAGCTGGATCCATGCCTTAACTGTGGTTAGAACAAAGGCTATGGACAGGAATCTAGAACAGGCCAAGCTAGAAGTGGTTTTCTTTAATTAACTGGCAGGCTAAGACCATTTCTGTACAAGTGCCCAGCAAGGACAGACAAATTCTCCCACAATACACTGCATTATAATTCATAGAGTGACCCAGAATAATGCAGCGCCTGGGATACGCCCCCAGAAGTCCTAGCGCCTCACATGATTCAGTGCAGTGCCAGTGTGGGGAAAGCAGGGCTCTGAGCACTGGGCTGATGCCAGGGTGGGGATTTAGTTTGTCTTCTTGCTAATCTTTTTTCTCCTGATGGTAGCTTGTGGCAACTTATGAATATAAGGATTCTCTCTTGCTGAAAAAACCTTACTGACTGCTGCCCTGTTCTCCTTCTGTTGAATCACCCCACTACTCTATGCTGCCCTAATTAATTTCTGATGCTGCCTATGCCTCCTGTTAGTACTTGTCAAGGGAAAAAACACACGCTTATTTTAAATGCACATCAGCTTGTTTGGATTGACTGCCTATCCCACTGCCCTGTGCATGCAGCATAGCCTCGATTGCTGGGCTTCTAAATAATGCTGACAGCATGAAATGCTCAGACACGGTGTTACAGAGCTACCGTTAAATGGGGCTGAAAATTGAGGTGAGGTTTACCGTAAATTGCCTTCAGGGCAGTAGAATATCAATATCACCTGCCAACATTTGAAAACTACAAAATGAAAAATAGAGAGGCACCCTTTAACTCCATTGAAATTAACTTGACTGTGGGGGCATCAGAAGGACAAGATGAAAAAATGATCGATATTAGACTTAGAATATTTGCTGCCCCACAGTAAGGACCTTCAGCCTTCTTTAGCTGTTTGTAGCAAGAAAAGTCTTGACAGCCAAGTCTCAGGCATAGTGTTCACTTCCCAACCTCTTCCTCTTTTTTGCCTAGAGAAACTGAAATTAAAATGATGGAGAGGAGGGATCTATTAAAGATTGTGGTGACTGTTTCCAGTTTTGGAGAACAGTGTGCATTGAATTATTATATCTAGCCCTTAAAATAACAACACGCTTGTCACTGTGAAAGACCCCATGTCACAACCCAGTTACCATTGCTAATACTTGATTTGCAGGTGCTTTTTCCTAGCAAACTATTGGCTGCAATGATATCTAATCTTATCTATCCAAACATCTTTCTAACTGCCTGGCTGCAGGCAGGGACTATAGAAATCAGTGGAGAAACAAAAACTTCACAATTTCAATTGTGATTGCTACCCTAAATCTGCAAATGAGTCTTTAAGGAGCAGGTCACTTATTAATCTATTTTGGAAGGGTACTTTTTAAGTGAGGGCGATCTATGTGTGACATTGCAAGTCCACAGCCTCATTAACATCACATGACTTACAGCAGCCGTTAAAGGAAAGGCCCCATCCCCTGCATGAAATCACTACAGGGGAGGAGAGATTGGGAAACAGGAAGAAAAACATTCCAGGTATGCATAGGGTAAGGAAAACCTCCACACTCTTTCCAAGCTATGTAGTGGGACAGGAAATTCCTGCTTTGGAGAACTGGGGGAAAGAACACATCCCAGGGGGGAGGGAGAGGAGAAAGACAATAAGCCAAATTCCTCCTCCCATGAGACCACATTCAATGAATGCGGTTGCATCAGTTTAACCCTGTAACACAAGGAAGAATTTGTCCCAGTATTTTAGTTAAACTGGCAACACTTTCTTAGTATAGATGCATTATACTGGTATTCCGGTTCTGGGAAGTGAAATAAGCTATACTGACATAAGTATTTCTATGTCCAAACCCCTTACCGACCAAGATATGTTGGCAAAACTTTTAACATCACCAGTGTAGACCAGACCAAAGGGTATTGACTCCAGCTGTGTGTTTGGTGGATTACCGT
>NW_020675649.1:0-2293 GCF_002925995.2 Terrapene triunguis
CAGCTTACCTGATACTAATACATTATAGCATTGCTAGGTGATATTTGGGTGTGTGTGTGTGTGTGTACTGGGAGGGGTACCCGAGTAGGTGCGTGAGGAGGGACCAGAGGGCACTGCAGAGGAACATTTGGGGGTGGGGGCTGGGTGAGCTCTGTGTGGCCAGGCTTAGGGAGGGCGTGCCACCTCCACCCCCAGCTCACCTCCGCGGGCAGTCTGCAAAGCAGGTATAGAGAAGTGCTGGGACTCCAGCAGCAGGGAAGGAGAAGCAGCCCCATGTAGCAGGGAGAGAGGGGGCTCAGCCCACAGTCAGCCTCCCTCCTGCTTTCTCCTTCCCTGCACGGACACATGATGAGCGTGGCTGCCAGGGGGAGCCGCTGCCTCCTCTCTGCTCCCAGTGAAAGGTGGTCTGAGGCCTTCTCCACCCACTGCCCTGTGGGGTAGAGTCTGCAGTAGCCCCTCTGGATGGGTCCCTTTGGAAGGCAGAAATCTGGGGGGGGCACGTGACCCTGCGTGCCCCCTATGCATCATCTTTGAGAGGGACCAATCAGTTCGCAGACCCCCTTGATTATATTGATGGACCCCTGAGGGTCAAGAATCATTGACCTAATGGACACTGCACTGCACTTCAACTAGCACTGGAGCTCACTAGGTCGGTGCAGGGGAGTTCATGCACAACTCTATTGGTAGTGCCTTGCATCTTATTTGTTCTGACTATGGAAGAAACAGAAATCTCCTTCCGTGGGCTTTCTGAGTAAGAAATGCGAGCATCTGGAGCACTCTGGGGCTCCAGAGCCTAAGAAGAGTACTTCCTCTGTCTGCAGTGCGGGACTTGATGTCAGCCAACACAGCACTGACGTTAGAGTGCGAGCATCAGCTCCGCCATTCCCCAGTACAGTCCTATAGTGGCACTCACCGTCTAGTGAGGGACTGATTGAACTAACCTCGTTATCTCCATACTGATTTATACCTGCCTCTGGAGATTTCCATTACTTGCATCTGAAGAAGTGAGGTTCTTACCCACGAAAGCTTATGCTCCCAATACTTCTGTTAGTCTTAAAGGTGCCACAGGACCCTCTGTTGCTTTTTCCTTATTCATGTTCTCCACACTATTCATGATTTTATAGACCTCTGTCATATCTCCCCTTAGTCATCTCTTTTCTAAGATGAACAGTTCCAGTCTTTTTGATCTCCTCATATGGAAGCTGTTCCATACCCTTAATCATTTTTGTTGTCCTTCTCTGTACCGTTTCCAATTATATCTTTTTTGAGATGGGGCAACCAGAACCGTATGCAGTATTCAAGCTGTGGGCATACCATGAATTTATATAGTGGCATTACAGTATTTACCGTCTTGTTATCTATCCCTTTCCTAATGGTTCGTAACATTCCATTAACTTTTTTGACTGCTGCTGCAGCGGATGTTGTTAAAGAACTATCCACAATGACTCCAAGACCTCTTTCTTGAATAGTTACAGCTAATTTAGACCCCGTCATTTTGTATGTGTAGTTGGGATTATGTTTTCCAATGTGCATTACTTTTGCATTTATCAACATTCAAATTCATCTGTCATTTTGTTGCCCAGTACTGTGTCCAGTTCTGGGTGCCACACTTTAGGAAAGATGTGGATAAATTAGAGAGAACAGAGGAGAGCTACAAAAATGATAAAAGTTTTAGAATACCTGACCCGCAGGTCTGTCATAGAGTGGCCAGACAGGATAATACTCAAAAACCAGTGGGAGAACACTTTAACCTGTCTGGCCACTCTATGACAGACCTGCGGGTGGCTATCTTAAAACAGAAAAACTTCAAAAACAGACTCCAACGAGAGACTGCTGAGCTGGAATTGATATGCAAACTAGACACAATCAACTCAGGGCTAAATAGGGATTGGGAATGGCTGAGCCATTACAAACATTGAATCTATCTCCCCTTGTAAGTATTCTCACACTTGCTTCTTATCAAACTGTCTGTACTTGGCTACCTTGATTATCACTTCAAAAGTTTTTTTTTCTTTTACTTAATTGGCCTCTCAGAGTTGGTAAGACAACTCCCACCTGTTCATGCTCTCTGTATGTGTGTATATATATCTCCTCGATATATGTTTCACTCAATATGCATCCGAAGAAGTGGGTTGTAGCCCACGAAAGCTTATGCTCTAATAAATTTGTTAGTCTCTAAGGTGCCACAAGTACTCCTGTTCTTTTTGCGGATACAGACTAACACGGCTGCTACTCTGAAACACACACAAATATCACCTAGCAATGCTATAATGTATTAGTATCAGGTAAGCTG
>NW_020675650.1:0-2450 GCF_002925995.2 Terrapene triunguis
ACATGTCCGGGAAAAAACGGACGTATGGTAACCCTATAATTTGCTCAATATCATTATTCCATTGAAATATGTACAGCAACACTACATGTGAAGCTATGAGATTCTATTGTATGAATGATACTGAAATATGCTATAATTCTGGGTAACACCCACAGACCAGTTTCTCAGAGAAAAAGACACATTGGCACCCCAGGCTAGAGAATTGAGGGCACACAGCTATTCACCATATGTCATACCTATGCAATAGCAAAGCAGAATATGGGACTACTGCTGCAGAGTCAGGGAGCCCCATTAAGGGGGTATACTCAGCCATTTTGCAGACTTCCTGATGCCATTTCCATTAGCTGTTGGGAGGAGATAGGGTGCATGCTACTCCTGTTTGGAGTAGCAGTAAGGGATACTATAGATCATGTTCCCCCACATGCAGAGTAGTCTAAAGTAGGACCCCTCACTTGTCTGTTTCCCCTTAAAACCTCATTGTACTTCGTTCAAACACAGTATTTTGCCCAATCTTTTGATCTCAGGTTTTAGCATCTGTTTCATTAACCTCACTGTACCATGCATGGTCACCAATCACCTATATTAGCAGCGTATGAAAAGTGTTGTAATATTTTATCTATATGAATCTGATCTGATTATAGCTAGATCATGTATCATGTCCCGGACCAAGGGGGGTGGCGAGAAGAGGCGCGGGCGAGCGATGTGCTGGCCGCGGCTTCTCGCCGCCCCCATTGGCCCGGGACGGCGAACCGCGGCCAGTTGGGGCAGCGATCGGCCGAACCTGCCGCGTCAGCAGGTAAATAAACTGGCCCGGCCCGCCAGGGTGCTTACCCTGGCGAGCCGCGTGCCGAACGTTTCCGACCCCTGTTCTAAGGTGTTCTAGAACTAATTCATAGTGGGTAAATACTGCATAAGTGTTTTGTTTATTACTTACAATTAGTCTAATTTGAGTTATTTTAGTGTTCAGGTGTGGTGGGGGATCCTAACTATAATGTAATATCTTCCCTTTCTGTGTATGAAGAAGTTCGTTGCTCTGTTTACTATGGGTGGTAGTTGTCCTCAGACCAAGGTTTCACTAGGTAAGGCAATTTTACTACAACTCAGTGACTGATTCATAACAGACATTCTATCTGACTATCACATCAAACTCTTGCCACCCAGCACTGAGAATAACAAGAAAATCAAAGGTCTCCTCCTTTCCAAGTATTAAAATACACACTACAACCTCCTCAGCCCAAACCTCCATTTTCCACCAAACCTTTCCCCTTCCTCTTTTTATTCCTGTCAGGTGGAATGCTAATAATTCCCAGCTGCACCTGATCTTCAGCCAATTAATTGCCACTGCTTTGTTCTCTGGAACATCAAGAGAAAGTGAACTTTCCTTATGAGTTACTCAATTTTTCCTCCATAGAAAAACAATTGACCAAAAATGGCATAACAGCAGCTACATGGATTTCAATGCTTTATCCACAGAACAAGTACTGCTCAGAAAGCAATTCCCAATTGGAGTTCAACTTAGAATTTGAAGGATCCAATAGAGAGTTGAGAGACTATTTCAGTCTCCGTGCTCATCCAGCCCTCAACCTCTCCACTGAGCATATATGTTAAATTTTCAAACAAGCACTTTTGTGCTTTCTCCCATGCTGCCCCTCATATTTGGGAGAAACACCCCCTAAACATCTGCAAAGCTACCTCATTACCCTCTTTCCAAACCCTCCTTAAAACTCTCCTTTGCCATGATGCCTACAAAAATACTTGACAATGGTTGGACTCTTGGTGTGCTGAGTCCACTGCCTCTCATGGTTTCCTTGTAATCCCACATTCATCTGTGTGTATCCCTTTAATATCTCATTTTATATTTAGACTGTAAGCTCTTTGGGGAAGGACCATCTTTTTGATCTGTGTTTTACAGCACCTAGCACAATGGTTCCTGCTCCATGAATATGGCTCCTATGTACTATGATTATGTGTTATGTGACCCTTTGTCCGTGTGATGGGGTATACCAGGGGTCGGCAACGTTCGGCACGCGGCTCGCCAGGGTAAGCACTCTGACGGGCCGGGCCAGTTTATTTACCTGCTGACGCGGCAGGTTCGGCTGATCGCGGCCCCCACTGGCCGCGGTTTGCTGTCCCAGGCCAATGGGGGCGGCGAGAAGTGGCGCGGGCGAGCGATGTGCTGGCCGTGGCTTCTCGCCACCCCCATTGGCCCAGGACGGTGAACTGCGGCCAGTGGGGGCCGCAATCGGCCGAACCTGCCGCGTCAGCAGGTAAATAAACTGGCCCGGCCCGCCAGGGTGCTTACCCTGGCGAGCTGCGTGACGAACGTTGCCGACCCCTGCTCTAGGGCACGACTAAGTGGAAAAGCCTAAGAATATCAATAAATTTAAAAGACCAGGAATAGGGCCAGAATAGAAATTCTTGGATCCTGGTCCTAGGCCAGGTGAGAGAAG
>NW_020675651.1:0-2001 GCF_002925995.2 Terrapene triunguis
CCCCCTGTAGCATGGAAGAGAAGGAAGGAGACGGACTTGGCTTGGACGAGCGAGAGGGCAGAAGGAGCAGAGAGTTCGGTGGAAGCCAAGAAAACGCTGGCCACAGAAACGGGGTGGGAGGCCAGGGCTTTGGTGAGGTCCTTCAAGGAATGATTGTGTAACTGGAACAGCCTTCGGATTGGGAACGAGAGAGAGCGTGTGAGTGCGTGTGCGTGTGTGGGGGGGATAGATAGATAGATAGAGTGGATGGGGCTGGAGAAAGAAAGAAAGAAAGAAAGAAAGAAAGAAAGAAAGAAAGAAAGAACCTGGCAGCCAAATGAGGAACATGCCAGTTTCTTGGGTGACGTCCAGGTATTTCGGAGCGGGTCCAGATGTGACTCACGCGGCAGCCCAGCGAATGGAGGAATGAAAACACGGAGGGAGTGGAGTGAGAGAACGGGGGAAGTGGGGGACCCAGGTAGGGGAAGGGAGCTGTGGGAGAGGAGGGCCAGGGAAACACCATCAGTGAAATGAGAGAATGAGAAAGTGGCTCAATAAATAAGTACAAGGGGAAGAAGAGAAGGAATGGGTAGAAGGAGAAAATCCCCAAAGAAAGGAGTGGAAGTAAGGGAATGAGAAAGCCTGGTGAAGAGATGAGTGGGCAGGAAGTGGTTTGTGGAGTTACATTTCAGGGCTGGCCCCGGAGAGAGAAGAAAGGATGGCGGAAAAGCCCAGATCAAGGAGTTCAGGAAGGAGAGAAGGAGAAAAACCCCAGATGGAGAAGTAGAAAGGAAGGAAGGGGAAAGAGAGGCGTGAAAGAAGATTGGTTGGGGGTCACCCCGTAGAGAAGCGTTGTCCCTGGGAGGGGGAGGGGAGGAAGGCTAGGAAAAGAGTGTAAATACTGTAAACAAATGAAGGGGGGGGGAGACAAAGGAAAGGAGGGAATGGGACAATCTGGCAAGCGGAGGAATGGAAACAAAAAACCAGGCTTGGAGACGAACTGCGGGGTTTGCTCCAGGCGCGGGCGGTGAGGAAGGGACGAAGGAGCCCCCGGGAAGAGGGAGGGAGGAAAGCCGTGCAGTGTCTGGCTGAGGAAGGGGTCAGGGCGAAAGGAAGGAGCGCGAAAGCCGCCCAAGGGAGGAATAGACGACGTGCGGCGAAGGGCAGAGGGGCGAGGAAATGGAGCCCAGCGAAGGAATGTGAAAGTTTTTGGCAGGCGAAGTTTGGCGTGGGGGAGGGAGGCGAAGCGGGCTGGGAGCGAGGGAAGGGGGAAGCGGGCAAAGGAGGAGTGCGAAGGGAGCGTCCTGCGGAAAACACCAGCCCGGGGCTGAAAGGAGAGGCAGGAAGAGGCGGCTGGTCCCGCGCTGGAGGGGAGGCATAGGCACCTGGGCAGAGGGAGGTGGGGGACTTGGGGCCCCCCAGGAAAGAGGGGCCGGGGCGGAGGGAACAGGGGCGTGAAAAGCGGGACTCTTGGCTTTTGGGGCGGGGGGCAATGGGGTATATAAGACAAAGCCCCCGATAGCGGGGTCCCCGGGACCGGGCTGTGGGCTCGCCCCGGGAGGGAACGGGGTGACTCTGCGGCGAAGACAGACCCAACGGCTGGGAGCGGGACTCACCTCGGGGCTGAAGTTGGGGTCCCCGGCGGCGCCCCGGAGCAGGGCGCTCAGCACCAGGGTGGCGGAGAGCAGGGAGGGCGCCAGGCTCGGCGAGGGGCTCATCTTCCTTCTTTCCCTCCCTCCGCAGCGACTGGCACCTTCCCTCGCCTCGCCGCCCCGCCGGACTGGGGACGTGGGCAGCGCCTGGCCCCACTTAGAGCCGGGGGCGGGGGCTGGGCCGGGCCCGGCCGAGGGGAAGCGGGGAGCGAACCGGCGGCGGATGGAGCCACCTAGAGGAGAGACGAGGGGAAGGGACGGGGGAGAGATCTAGAGAGCTCGACCCAGGGGTGTCTGGGGGGATAGATCAAGGGTGTCTCGGGGAATAGATCGGGGTGTCTGGGGGTGGATCCCGGGGTGTTTGGGGGGA
>NW_020675652.1:0-4436 GCF_002925995.2 Terrapene triunguis
CTCTTTTAAAAGAAAGAAGACTATTGTTTCAGATGTTGGTTGAGAATGGCAGGTAGATTTGGTGGATGTCAAAATATGCCTGGGCCTTAGTTCTAAAAGACAAGAGACGTAGTAGCTAAGGCCTTTAAAACTTTTTTTGTTTAAGGGCACATACCCCTAAAATTACAGACTGATCAAGGAAAAGAATTTTTAAACAAGACATTAAGCAAATTGTTAAAGCAACATTAAGATTCACCGTTTTGTTACTACTAATGAAGTCAAGGCGGGGATTGTGGAGCAATTTAACAGAACTTTAACATTTAAGAAATTTTGGTATTTTACAACCCACACCACCTTTCACTACATCTTTGTGTTACTGGTGTTTCTAAACAGTTACAACCAAAGCTTTTACAGAACTGTCCATGCCAGGCCTGTTGATGTTAAACCCTCAAATTCTCTGAAGGTACAGGAAAAAGGTTTATGCAGACAGTTTAAAAATAAACCAGACTGTGGCCCCTTTTAAAAAAGGAGACCACATGAGACTATGTAAAACCAAATGAGGTTTTTGAAAAAGGTTATGAACAAACATTTACTGATGAAAATGTGGATGAATATTCATGGTGGATGAAGCCTTAACCAAGGGACAGAGGCATGTATAAGGTTAAAAGATCACAAGGGTGAGGCAGTTGTTGGTTCTTTTTCCCCTGAAGAATTACAAAGTGTTAACCCCAAGCAGGACAGGATTTACAGGGTTGAAACATTTCTAAATGTGAAAGGAAAGTGGAGAAGAAATGGGTTTCTGATTAAGTGGTTGGGGTGGCCCAATAAATTTAACTATTGGGTGGAAGCCTCTCAACTCGACGACATTTAGACATGAAAGAAAATCATTACCGCTACAAGGTGAAAAATGAGCAACAGGGGCTTTTATATCACCTTGCCCAGCAATACCAGCTCTGGGTTTTTTCCACAAAATACCAGTTTAAACTTTACACTACAGCTAGTTAAACTCTTGGATCTCCTGGGGGCTTGGGAGGTGGGATTAGTAGAAAAACAATACCCACACAGCTGGAACAGCATCACTGATGACACCCCTTTAGAAATCACCTCTGCAGCTGAGAAATGGTGTTTCTCCCTATGCCAAGGCTATTATTTGTCCAGACCTGAATTACTGGATCATATGAACAACACTATGGCTAGTCATCCAGGACTACTTGAGGTGATCATGAGCTATGATCAAATGGTTAGAAAACTTAGAATGAATTCCTCTGATGGCATTTACACATTTTCCATCACTGGAAAGCTAACCAATATTTTGGGGTTATTCCCCAATCACAATGTCAAAAAATATCCTCAGCAGACATTACAAGGCATTTCAACTCCTCGTATCTATACTTTTCTGCACTCCTGTTATGCTGCATCTCCATCCATGGAAGGAACAATGAATTTGTCACCATCACATATGACAAACTCCATTATATCCCTGTGAGTAGCCACATCAACACCGTCAGCAATGGAATAAAAACAGACCAGAATAGATATTTCTTACTTTGCTTTGGCAAGGTGATGATCAAGCTGGACTGGGGCTCCCAGGGAGAGAGGAGATTTTAAAAACAAAACATAATGGTCACCCTAAAAAAATCACTTTCTTTAGAAACTATTACGAAGTCTAAGCTGGATATATCCTCCCTGGGTAGCATGGGATGCCAGTGATGTATGGGGCTAGTATAGAAGATATAACCCATGTAAAAACAGTTGCTTAAAACATAGCCAAAGATGTGGTAGGCGTTCTTCTCCCAAATTGTTATAGGTAAGGTGGGTAGTCCAGCTGTGCAGAAACGATCAGGTTTGATGTATGTTAAAAGAAGAAGGCTTAAAAAGAAAGAAATTTGCAATATATGCAATTTGTGGGTCCCCCAAAACCCTTTAAAAGAGAGAAAAGGAAACTGTCCTGCTTAACTTTTTTATAGCTGGGAATGGACTAGACGATCCGGGAGGACAGAAAACAACAGAACTGGTTGGTGAGAACCAAGGGTTTGTGACTTGTGAGGCAGGTGAACATGATGGCACACACCAGGAAGAGAAAGCTGTTGAGGCATCTACACAGTGACCTGTTTTTTCAAGAAAAACTTGATGAATGGCATAGATCTGAAAATTAAACTGACACGCAGTAAAGACACTTTTTGCGTAATGAGCGATGACTCAACCAAACACTTTAAGCCACAGGTCGTAGCTGTATCCTTTTTGCTAACTGTCAATGCTATATACCCAATGGACCAGATAGGATGAAAGTGTTCAGCATCCCTGCAGGCACCTGTATCAGTAACCAGGAGAATCTGTTCTTGGGGCAGTTACCCAACCTGGTTGTCATTGGTTTTCTAGATAATGATGCCATCAGCTTTTTAGCTTTTTTAACTGTATTAACCAGTGCCTTAAAATTGTTTCCCACTTACTCCCCAGTACCCTAAAATCTCTCTTCTTACCACCAAATTCTTTTCCCCACAACGTTGGGCACCCCTGTTCATACCTCCAATCTGGGCACCTCTCAAACCACACATAGCCCTACTTACACCCCTTTTTGCACCCTTGTCACTCTACAGTCTTGATACCCACACCTATTCACTTTTGTTCAGAGCTACAGGCTAACTTTTGAAAAAAAATAGTTTCATCCAGAGTCGTACCCTAAACCATCTATCTTCAAAGCATCAGAATCCTCACAAAGAGCTCCAACAAATTAGTCACTATCCCTGAAGAGAGACCATATTTCACCAACAGTATGAAACAGTTCATAAGAAAACATTGTTGTAGTGTTTGAACTTTCAGTCCTTGGTTGTTTTTTTATTCACATCCCCTAAAGCATATGCTTTTGTGACTCTTTGTATTTTCACTCTCAGCTTTCTCAGGGCTTGGTGTGGTATCAGCCACTGAGGAACTGGACCTGTGTTTGCATTGTTGTTTTGGTTTTTTTAGCCGATTCTTTGTTTTGTCCTTTTGGCTAGATGCATCTGAGTGTTGGACTGTCCTGACTGTCTGGTTAAGTTCTTCTATTGCTTTGCAGTGGTCTTGTTAGAGCAGATTCCCAGCTCTTTTGCAGTTCTTGTACATGGTATCTCTGGAGCTCTGCCTATGTCATAATCAGGAGAGTTGCTCAAATCTGACTAGGAAGCACATATTCCAATTTAGTATCAAATACCCACTTTAAAAAAATTACAAAATCTTAATTCCTTTACTCTCTCTTTCTCTGTCACCCACACACACTGACACACCTATTTATTTGCTTAAAAACAAAACTGTGCAAACAACCAAACAAATGATCAAAATATATGTAATAATGTTCAGCCATCTGTCAGCTGGTAATGCTGGAGAATTTTCATTCTCTGATGGTACTTTCTTTTTAGCTTATTAACTCCAAGGTCTAAGAATCTCTCTTGGTTTGACTGCCCTGTGGATGACAAATGACAACCTTGTTACAAAACATATGAAACAGTCTTGTAAAATTTAAAAATAAAATACGACGGTATTTTTTGCTGTTCAAAAATCATATAAAAGGCATTGCTTTACAAAATCTATTTCAGACTGTAAAGCACACACACATACATTTTGGGTTATTCCTACTAATGGTGTTTCTCCAACACAGAGGCAGACATTTTTAACTGCAGCACATTTCACTGAGCATCCGTGATCAAAAGCATTCCAACAATTCCCCCCAGACATTTTCCCCCCACAAAAGTAGAAAAAGCTCACTTACTTTACACACTTTTCATTATTACCCCTTGTAAGGGATTGTTCACCCCACACATGCCTGGAAAGGATTAGTGTAGGCTAAGAAGGGGGCCAATTAACCAAACAGACCACAACTGAGAGAAATCAGGTGGCTAAGCAATCCCCTGACTGAGGGAGGGAGCTCAGCTGGGGAGAAACGAGCAGGGTTGGATTTATAAAGGCAGGAAGCTGATAGAGGGGAGTGCTGGGAAAGTCTGCAGTCCTTCTGTGGGAGAAGGGAGGTGCATTTGGGCTGGAAAACCCAGAGAGGGTGTGGGGGAGCCAGGAAGGTAGGACAGGGCTCAGGGAATGGCAGTAAGTTCTAAGAGGGAACAGACCTTGACTACTGGTTATAGGGTCCCTAAGCTGGAACCTGGAGTAGAGGGTGGGCCCTGGTTCCCCTGCCAGCCACGGAGGGAGAAACACTATGAATGGGAAGACTGCCTAGGATTGTTGGTGAAGAAAGATTTTCCAACCCCAGAAGGGAAAACCATTTGGTTACCTGGCCAGAGGACCAAGTCACAAAGAGGCAGCAACAGTTCATGGAGCAAGAGAGGGGCTACAGACTGGCAGACAGAGACGGAGTGACAATATGCAATTGTGGGAAGGAGTGTAGATGGGGCAAGCTATTCCCTACAGTGACCAGGAGGCAGGGCCGGCTCCAGGCACCAGGCACCCAAGCACATGCTTGGGGCGGT
>NW_020675653.1:0-8856 GCF_002925995.2 Terrapene triunguis
GAGAAAGAGAGAGAAGCGAGAAAAGAAAGTGCAAATGGGCATGTGTACATGCATTCATACATGGAGGGGAACCTGCTGGGGAAGAGGGAGAAATCTATTCCACTTCTTAGGCCCTTCCCTTTTTTTGTTCCATTTGGTGAGCATTCAGGCACTAGGGTGTATTACATTCT
The DNA here is from genome assembly GCF_002925995.2 of Terrapene triunguis. Lineage (NCBI taxonomy): Eukaryota > Metazoa > Chordata > Testudines > Emydidae > Terrapene > Terrapene triunguis. The sequence continues at coordinate 171 of NW_020675653.1, forward strand.
AAATAATCTGGAAAATGTCAAACCAGTAGAAATCTGTCTACACAAAGACAAGGGCTAGACACGTCTTAAAAAAAAAAAAAGAAAGCAAGTTGAGATTATTCGACAGCTTCAGGTTTCTTAAAAAATAGAAAGCTCATATGTGGGCTTTGCAGTCTCCAAAGGGTGGTTCTTAACATGCATGTACGGTTTACCACATCCATCTTTAATAATAAATGATAATAAAAATGTTGGATGAAAACCATTCTTGCACAGGTGACTTGATAAAAGGCCAAATGTAGTCAGCTTCCTGAACAGGTTTCACAGATGTTATTTGCGTTATAATTTAAATTAAACATTATAAGTTTACAGAGAATATAAGTGTCTTGCTTTTTCCCAAATTAGATCTGTGAAATCTAAAACAGAATACAAGTCAACTTGGTTGTGAGCCTCTAATCACCCACATTTCCTGAAAATAGAATGCTATTGTGAAATTGTATTGTACCAAATCCTTTCATAGCTAAAAAGGGATGCTATCATATGCATGGAATTAAGCATACTAGATCAGACCATCAGGCCCAATGTTTGTGTTCAGAAGTAGATAACATGGTGTTGCAAAGGAAGGCAACTTCCTTCCTTTCAATAATGTACCTAACCAACACTGCAATGCTGTAAATATAGGGCAGGAAGGGCAGGTACAGAGTGAAGATTTTTCAGCAAACATCATAATTTTTTAAGTTGAACTGTAACTCTGAATTTCCAGGCTGTTTTATGTTTCTTGAGAGTTCTTTAATGGGTTCCCCACTTTTAATTACATTCTTAATTCCCTATTAAGCAGGATTTTTGCCTGGAAGTCTACTACATTTCTCCTGGGTCCCTACAAAACAAAACAATAAAATCTGCTGACCATGTTTCTCCATCTATCCAGATGATGGCACTGTAACCCTTATTTTTCTCTAAGGGAAGAAAACTGAATATCCTAAGAGAAGCAAAATGTTTTGTTGCATATCATTTGTTCCATCAGTAAATAAGCATTTAAACTTTGTTTTTTAGAGTAACACTTAAAAGGAAAAATTAGCAAAGCAAAACAAGGACCTCTTACATTTCTTACATGTGATACTTCATCTTTCTTCTTCAAGCAGTTTTTTGAAATACTGTATCCTTCTGTGCATAAAGACTGTTTATTATTTCATGCACTATTTACTCATGTTAAAACTGAAGTGACAAAGAATGGAGGCAAAGGTCTCCTGCTTGCAAGGAACAGTGGATAATATATTTGTTTATACTATAGGATGGCAGTTCCACTAGAAGGAACACTTGACATTTTGATGAGTGCCTCCAGGGAAAAAAGGTACTAACTTCAGAACTTAGTTTTAATTATACTAAGGAGATTACATTATTCAAAAGTATCCCACTGGTAAGGTGCAACATTTCCTGAAACAGTTTGGTGGAAAATGCCACATTAATCAGTTCAATATTTCACTCAAATGGCTTAATGATGGGGGAAAGTTTAAAGCACTGCAGTGGGAAACAAACAAACCAAAAAAAAAAAAGAAAAGAGAAAGACACAGATTGTTCATTTAATAAAGTAGTATCAGATTTAAATCTCTTTTCAAAGTAAGTGGGTAATGCCAGTGGGGGAAAAAGCAGTGGGACTTATTAATTTTAGTAGTAGTATTCTGATAACATCCACATTATCCCAGTCCTCTCTGCACATTCAGTAAGACACAAGCTTGGTCTACACATAAAAGTTAGGTCTATATAGCTACGTCAGTCAGGTGTATGAAAAATCCGCACCCTTGACTGACATACCTATTCCAGCCTACTCCCCTACATAGACACAGTTACGTTGATGGAAGAATGCATCAATGTAGCTATCTTTGTGCAGGCAGGTGGTGTTCCAACACCATTGGAAAACCCCCTTCTCTTGGTGTAGGCTGAGTCTATACTATGGGGGTAATTGGTATAGCTACAGTGACCTAGCTATGCCGGTATAGTCTCTGCAGTGTATTCATCCCTGCCCCAAAGGAACTCACAATCATACAGACTCTGCCTACAATCTTGCAATAGCTTAATGGTTCTACTGAAGAGTGATCAGCCATAAAACAAGTGATATTGGCATTTACACTGTCAGAGTTAGCATCCCATTTAGATGTTCACACCTCTCAAGAGCTACTGCTTCAATCTGTCTGTATGCAGACACAGGAATACAGCATTGCATTGGCTCACATTTAGGAAATTCTCTTTGTAAGCATAAAGGGTAGATATTTGGGGCCAGATTTAAAAAAAAAAACCAGATACACAAACAGAGTTGTTGTTTTTTAAAAAAAACCTTGTGAAATATATGAATGAATGAATGAATTATTTATGTGTGAAATTACTGCAACTGTGCACATTGCACATGCATGACCAGAATTGGCCATTTGTATAAGTGTTTTCCCCCATGTGCACCCACGGCATCCTTTGCAAATTAAAGCATGCAATTGCACATGTAGTTTGCATCTCTGTGCCCAAAAGCTTTAAAAATCTGAGCTTTATGGGTTCTCCCCACAAATAAAAGTGGATGCTTAAATTCTGCAGTTTTGAAGGGGACATCAGAAGAGAGCTTGTATGGCTTCCAACTTTGTACAGAAGCAGCTTTTCCTCTCCTGGAATTGATACCTCCTCATCTATTATTGGGAGTGGACTACATCCACCCTGATTGAATTGGCCCTGTCAACACTGGTTCTCCACTTGCGAAGTAACTCCCTGCTCTCCATGTGTCAGTATATAATGCCTGCATCTGTAACTTTCACTCTATGCATCTGAAGAAGTGAGGTTTTTACCCACGAAAGCTTATGCCCAAATAAATCTGTTGGTCTTTAAGGTGCCACCAGACTCCTTGTTGTTTTTGTTAACTTTGTACTGGTTCAATCCAAACCCTAGGTAATGTGAAACACAAAGTTGTTGGTCAGCCTAATGGACTGGAGGATCAGAATATGGAACTCAAGTTTTTTGAGATGGTATATACCAAGCATCATGCATTGTGCTGTCCACATGGCATGCTCAGCCCCTTAAGAGTGGAAATGCTTCTAGCTACTCTTAAACAGCTCATCCTAGGAGCATAACTACACTGGAGCTGGAAAGTGTAATCTCCATCTTGAGCTAGCTCTGATTGAGCTTGTGTGCTAAAAACAGAAGAGTAGATGCTGTGACAGAGCTGATGGGTGGGGCTAGATGCCTGAGTACGTACCTGGGGTCCTGAGTGGGACTGTATTCTGGCAGCTAGCCCATCCTGCTGCTCACGCTGTGGTAGCTACGGTACAGTTTTTAGCATGCTAGCTCAAATCAGGGCTAGTGTAGATATGTCTGCTTGAGCTAAAAATTATATCTCCCATCTCCAGTTCAGACATATGCTAAGATGCCTGGATCTGTGTTGATGATCTCAGGAGTGACCTGTGTCTGGTCCTTTTCAAGGAGAGAGACGGTGGATGCAACAAAGCGCCTTTTTGGGTTGTGGGGTTAGGAGAGAAAAATAAAGAGGAGGAAAAGAAAAGGAGAAGATCCTGGAGATCCTTCTCAAATCAACTAATCAGATATTACTAATGTGTATTTTGCTAATCCACCCACTTTGATTTGCACACAGATATCAGGGCCCTATCCCCACTCTGCAGCAAAGATTTAAGAGCAGAGTTGTAGAGAGGTCTCATTAAGACATCAACACTTTACAAAATATGTTGCAGAACCTTTACTTGTAAACCATGAAGTCTGGACTAAAGAGCAGAACAATAAAAATGATCGGGGACTGGAGAAAGTGATTTAAGAGGAAAGATTAAAAGAGCCAAATGCATATAGCTTGGTTAGGCAATGACTAAGGAAGGAGAGGAATATGATAATCTGCATAAACTGACAAGGTGTAAACGCCAAGGACAGAAAGGAGTAATTTCATGCTGCACAGGAGCATAACTAAAAGTATGAGAAGAAGGTCAGAACAGGAAACTTAGGCTGTGTATAATAAAAAATGGCTGACAATATGTATTAGGATTTTTTAACTAAACTTCTCAAAATGCCAGAGAATTTACCGTAAGGAATAATCCTACTTTTAAAGTGAATGGATGATATAACATGTATTTTTCTTCTCCATCTTCTAAGATTCTGTGAACAAAAAATTGTTCTTTTTTCTTCTGTTTGTCTGCTTACTTGCTAATTTATAAAATTCTGTAATTCCCATTTGGTATCTCAGTCCATAGTGCAAATTAATAGACTCACCTGGAAAAAATGATCCAGCCAAAATGAGACCATCATATTTGATGTTAACCAAATAGCAGAAAAATGGTTGCAATGCTTACATTTTGAGAATTTTTTCTTCATGTGGTCATTTAAAAAAATTGATGCAATAGAAATTAAACTGCAATTATAACTACAGAGAAAAAATAATTCTAAGGATGGCGTGTCCATTAAAGGAAATGATACACTGAGGAAAGAGATGGGTTATAACGAATTCAGTGATTGCATGGCTGGCTATATTGGGCCCAAGCATGAAGGGTACTGAGTACCCTACCACACCATATAATTGCTATTTCCCCTAGGCCTGGGGCTTCAGCTTGACCAGCTTAGGAAGTCTATGCTGCCTTGTCTACACTAGAGTTTTGGAACATGTCATCTAATGACTTCTAAACAACACACCTTTAAATCCCAGTCAAGACAAACCCTACAAGGTGACTAACTCTCTTCAGATTCCCCCATGGCATGCAACACAAGAGGGCAAAAGGGCCTAAATGTGAAAACATGATTGTTCAAATATTAAATAAAATTCATGCATATACAAAAAATGCGTAGAAGCCTAGATCAGAAGTGGGGGTCAGAATGCATTTGGTGTTTGAGCATTGGCCTGCTAAACCCAGGGTTGTGAATTCAATCCTTGAGGGGGCTACTTAGGGATCTGGGGCAAAATCAGTACTTGGTCCTGCTAGTGAAGGCAGGGGGCTGGACTCAATGACCTTTCAAGGTCCCTTCCAGTTATAGGAGATAGATATCTCCATTAATTTATAATGTAAACAAACAGTTCCCACCCAAAAGAGTTTATAAGATAATTTAATGCAAAACAAGTGCATGCAGCAAATAGGAAAAAGGAGTAGGAGAAGGAGGAAAAGGGAAAGTCAAATAAGCTCTGGTGTTTACACTGGACAGTTAAGTACATAGATAAAAAATAACTAACTCAAAACTGCTTATTATATATTAAAAGAAAGAAATATCAGAAGCTCCTGCTGGCTGGCTGGCTATCACAGTCAGTCCATTGGCAATTTACTACAGACATCATTGCAGAAGTAGGTCTTGAGGAATGGTGTGAGGAGGTCCCTCACTGGGCCAGCTACAGTCAAAGTTTTCTGCATCCCACTAGTTGCACCCCAAAGAGCATTGCATGCATATTTTTGTTAATATTAGAAAGCCAACCCTATTTCTCCATTATTCCTTTATATTTTGAAGGAAGCTGGTCATTGAAAGACACTACATATGAGCAGCTCACGGACCCATTTATATAATTCATAGATTCATAGATTTATAGATTCTAGGACTGGAAGGGACCTCGAGAGATCATCGAGTCCAGTCCCCTGCCCGCATGGCAGGACCAAATACTGTCTAGACCATCCCTGATAGACATTTATCTAACCTACTCTTAAATATCTCCAGAGATGGAGATTCCACAACCTCCCTAGGCAATTTATTCCAGTGTTTAACTACCCTGACAGTTAGGTATTGGTAATGCAAAACAAAATATAAGTAATAGCTGTAGATTTCTCTTGTTCTCTTGAAATATCAGCTTCCTCCCTCTGCATCTACAAGACTCAAGAAAGGAGGGCAGGACAACAGATTCCCTGAAGCCCGCCAAAGTGCACTGTGGAATGTGAGAACTGTAGTGTTACTTTCTGTTTGCTCCCCTCTTTTTAACACTGTTCTTCAAATACTTTCCTTTAGGTCTTGTCTACACATGGAGTTGTCCCTGATTAGCTCCATGTGGGGACACTCTTATTCTAGAATGGAGCTAAAACAGCTCTGTGTTTATACAAGCCCTTGAACTATCCTTTGACAGCTAGTAAAACAGAGCCTTATTTCTGGTCCAGAGAACCATGATAGGGTGAAAACCTGCCTGGTAGTCTAAGCACACCCACCTTGCCCTAAACTGTGAATACTGCATCATCAGCTGAGAACAAGGCCTTATGTAAGCCACACTCCTCCATCTTGGAAACAGCAATCTTTTCACAGGACTGACCCTCTGCTGGCCCAAGGCTTGTAGGCTTTTGAGCTGCATGCTGAGAGTCGTTAATGCAACTTTTTAGTCTTGAGGCTTGCTCCTTTCAAACCACACACCTCCAGGTTTTTGTATTTTAGTCTTCACCTCATTTTCTTGTGTTTTAAAACTTAAGCTCTTCTTTCTTCTGTATGTCAGACCCTTTGAAGGGGCATTGTAGTTTTAACATCTTTAGGGCATTAAAATCTATACTTCACAGAAACAAGTTTCAGGATTTCTAACTGGAATTCTTTATATTTTTTTTTCCTCCTATTGATGTTTGCAGTTCCATTGTGCTCTAATTATACCCACTGGTACAAATAGGCAAGTTCTTACTCACCACCAATGGACTGTTAGCCACCACCACTTTTTCCTTGATTGTGAAATTGAATGGCTCACATGGGAAAAAGTTGTACTTTTTAAAAGAGTGTTGACAGCTTGGGGATTAACACTACAATTACTTTGTAACTACTGAGTCTTCCCACTGTCATTTCAAATAATGGTCAAAATCCTACTCTCAGGCATCTCAGAACAACTTCACTGACTTTTGCAGGCTTACGTCACTAGAAAGAAGAGCAGAATTTGGCCCATACTCTTGTAAGAAGCTCTGCTGAAAGAAAGAAAGAAAGAAAGGTAGAATATTAATTTAATTGATAGCAAATAGAAACATGACCAAATCCAAGAGGAGATATTGGGCTTAATTCTTCTCTCAACTCACCTTGATTTTCTATAATTGAAATCCATTGACTCCAATGGAGTTATTCCAGATTTACACCATTTTAAGTGAGAGGAGAATTAGACTCATTACACATTAGACTACCTTGAACAGAGGTCATTGTAGCACCTTAAATCTAGAAGGCTGCTCTCTAGTTAGCTTCTTTGCACTGAGGTTGCTCTAAGTTAATCTCTTTTACCCCCACTGCTTCTTTGATGCTCTGAACAGATCTCAGCCCTGTGTCCCCCCTCTCTCTCATATAAATGCTGTTAAAAGCTATTAGAGAGATTTGATCACTGTCAAAATAATGGGGAATGAAAACTGGTTCAAGTAAAATTTTCCTATTTGTGAAAGATCCCTAAAGAGGTGGCGCATATTACAAAGTTGTGAGAAAAATGAGAGAGCAGGCAAATATTTGGACTGGAAAAAAGTCTCATGGTTAAAGCTCTGGGCTGGGCCTCAGGAAATCAGAGTTCTCTTGCCAGCTCTGCTACAGACTTCCTGTGACACATGGGTCAATCACTTAGTTCATGAAGTCAATGGGACTTGAGGTCTCTTAGGATCAGGCCCTTAATCTCTGTGCCTCAATTCTCCTTCTGAAAAATGAGGGTAATAGTTACTTTCTCCCACCCTGGGCAATTTAGGTCATAAGCTTGTCAAGGCAGGAGTTCTCTTACTGTCTATATGTACAGCACCTAGCACAATGAGGTCCCAATCTTGGCTGCAGTTTCCAGATGCTACAATAATGCAAATAATAAAAACATATTTCACAAAAGGACAAAGCATGCTAGGAAGGAAGGTTCACTGAAGAAGGGAAAAAGTGAAATCAAGCTTCATAAATGACCATAGATGAGTTTTTAATTAAAGGGAGAGTAAACAGAAACAGCAGTGAAAAAGCTAATTGGAGCAGGAATAAAAAGGTAGAGAAGCCTGTTTCTGAAATTTCTTTTGTTTTTAATGCTTTTCATTGTTCATGAAGCAAATGCTTAAACAAGCATTACTGGTGTTGTCAGTGATACTGTGTAACATTTGCCTTCAGTCCCTTTGTTGCTCAGGGAACATGTTGGATTTTCAGCACATTTAGCCTTGCCATTTACTTCACAAATCACAGCTGTAAAGTGGTACAACTGAGCCAGTTTTACTAGAATGAAATGCTGATGAAATGAAACTTCTCAAACAGTATTCCCAGATAGGCTAAGGCTAGTTTAGTCTTTTCATTAATATACTGTAGCTGCATCAGAAAAATATGCTAAGAAACATTGTTTTCCTGCAAAATTAAAGATAAGGATTTTGTTACAGCTAGTTACCACAATGGCACTTTGAATGTTTCCATATTATGGGGCCTATTGCCCGTCATTACAGGTTACTACTGAAAATTAAAGAAGAAATTCTGTAAGTTTGTGATTATAGAGTATCCCTGTTAGATGGATGGGTAATGGGAGGCAGTACAGAGTTCAGGTTGTTTTGGGAGAGTGCAGTGTGGTACTTTACAATGTAGATTCATTTAAGAGTATGAAGTGTGAAGAAACTTGAATATTTAGAATCATAGAATATTAGTGTTGGAAGAGACCTCAGGAGATCATCTAGTCCAATTCCCTGCTCAAAGCAGGACCAACTAAATCATCCCAGCCAGGGCTTTGTCAAGCTAGGTCTTAAAACCTCTAAGGATGGAGATTCCACCATAGATTCATAGATTCATAGATTCTAGGACTGGAAGGGACCTCGAG
>NW_020675654.1:0-2145 GCF_002925995.2 Terrapene triunguis
GGAAATGCATTGTATTGTGTTTCTAGTTCAGAGCTCAGCAGCTTGTTCTTGGTGGCCTATGAGCCCCTCCTGGAAATGGTGAACATCTCTGTGAAATGAAATAATTTCTCACTATGACACTAGCAAAACAGGTGTCAGCTCTTGCCGAGGCTTTAGGCCTCAGCCGAGCATTGACAAATTCATTGCTGGAAACCAGTCTGTTTCACCGTGTATTACTATGGGTAAGCTAGCTATTAAACTCATAATGGAGTTTAGTGATTAGACTTTATGAAATGCTAGTAAATTGCTGCCTGCATTAATCCCACTTATAATACCTTTATCACATGCTGTAAGGTAATATTTAAGTTTTTGCTTTATAACTAAAAAATGTTTGCTCTGAAATTGAGAACCCAGTCAGGAAGGATCATCTCCTGCCCATGAAGAAGGGCTATCAAAATGAAATGGGCCATTTTGGAACATCACAGTACAAAGACTTTGTTAATTGCCCCTCATACCATGAAGAGGCTATGTGCAAAAGGGCCCGACCCATCAGCTAGAATTCTGGAAGAAGGAAATGAAAAATGTTCTTGTCAGCCTTTTTTCTCTCTCTTGCTGTTTGGACTTTCCTAGGGCAGTGTGACAGTTTAGATCACAGAACCCCCCTTGGGAGCTGCCACCTGATGTGCCAAGACCACTTCTACCCCTGCCAGCTCGGGACCCCAGCACCCTGTCTTGCTGAGCCAGACACTCCTGTCTGCTCCAACAAAGACCCAGGGTCTGAATTACTTGCCCCAAAGCTGCAGGTTTACCTGAAAGCAGCTAACGGAAGTGTTCCTGTCTTTAACACTCAGATGCCCAACTCCCAATGGGGTCTAAACCCAAATAAATCCATTTTACTCTGCATAAAGCTTATACAGGGTAAACTCATAAATTGTTTGCCCTCTATAACACTGATAGCAAGATCTGCACAGTTGTTTGCTCCCCCAGGTATTAATACATACTCTGAGTTAATTAATAAGTAAAAAGTGATTTTATTAAATACAGAAAGTAGGATTTACGTGGTTCCAAGTAGTAACAGACAGAACAAAGTAAGTCACCAAGCAAAATAAAATAAAATGCGCAAATCTATGTCTAATCAAACTGAATACAGATAAGATCCTCACCAGTTCCAGAATGCTCCCTTTTACAGACTAATCTCCTTTTAGCCTGGGTCCAGCAATCATTCATACCCCTTGCAGTCACTGCCCTTTGTTCCAGTTTCTTCCAAGTATCCTGGGGGGTGGAGAGGCTCTCTCTTTAGCCAGCTGAAGACAAAATGGAGGGGTCTCCCACGGGCTTAAATAGATTTTCTTTTTGTGGGTGGAGACCCCCTCTCCTCTCCTATGCAAAATCCAGCTCTAAGATGGAGTTTTGGAGTCACCTGGGCAAGTCACATGTCCATGCATGACTGAGTTCCTTACCAGCCAAGCCACATTCCTGGGAAAGCCCAGATGTGGATTGGTGTCTCCAAGTTCATTGTTGGCTTAAGTGTTTCCGGATTGGGCACTTACTGAGAAGAGTCTTTTCTCAGGAAGTTGACCAACTGCTTCACTACAGCCTACTTAGAATCAAACAAGTATGCAGCCAATATTCATAACTTTGAATACAAAAATGATACATGCATACAAATAGGATTAATAGATTCAATAGATCATAACCTTTACAGGGATAGGTTACATGGCATGTGTAGTATAAAACACATTCTAGTTATGTTTTATTTATACACACATTCATATGCATATTTCCATAAAGCCTTATGGGAGGTACCGTCACAGGCAGGAGCTATGCATCAGAAGCAGAGATTCCCCAGGATCAATCTGGGTTAGCCGTAAAAGACATTCAGAAAGTCCAGACTACAACGGTCACCTATTAGAACCATAGACTGTAAGTCACTTGTGTATAGATGTGTGCCTGCTTTTAACTACTGTGACAGACCCAGACCAGTGGGGTACAGGAGTCTGGTAGAGGGCAAATATACTGGTCACTGGATGAGTAGTTTTCTGTTCCCTGAGTGACCAGAGCAGGGGCTGCACTAGAGTAATCAAGAACCTGCTAGAACCGGTTAAGGCAGGCAGGCTAATTAGGACACCTGGAGCCCATTAAGAAGAAGCTGCTAGAATCAATTAA
>NW_020675655.1:0-1081 GCF_002925995.2 Terrapene triunguis
GGGTCTTGGAGCGGCCCTTGATCAGCCAGTCGTCAAGTTACGGGAACGCCTGTACTCAGTGCCTGCACAGGAACGCAGCGATGACTGCTATGCACTTGGTGAAAACACAAGGTGCTGCTGACAGGCTGAACGGGAAGACTGTGAATTGGGAGTGGGTGTTGTTCACCACAAACCTGAGGTACTTCCTGCGGGGCTGGGTGATCGCGATATGAAAGTACGTGTCCTTCAAGTCGAGGGCAGCGTACCAGTCTGCTGGATCCAGTGAGCGGATGACGGAGGCCAACGAGACCATACGGAAGTTGAGTTTCTTCACGAACCTGTTGAATTCCTGCAGGTCCAGGATGGGCCTGAGGCCGCCTTTGGCTTTCGGTATTAGGAAATACCGTGAATAGAAGCCCTCAGCCCTGAGGAACCTCCTCCACTGCCCCTAGCAAAAGGAGCGACTGCACCTCCTGTGAGAGGATTTGCTTGTGAGAGGGGTCCCTGAAGAGGGACGGGGAAGGGGGGTGGAAGGATGGGAAGGCACAGAATTGGATGGCGTATCCCCTCTCTACCGTGTGGAGCTCCCAGCAGTCCGAGGTGATACGGGACCAGGCACAGTAGAAAGAGGATAGTTGGGATGAGAAGGTAAGGCGGGGTGGATCCAGTCTTTGGTGTGGTACACCGTCCTCGACCGTGCCTTTAAAGGCCGGTTTGGGCCCTGAAGACGGCTTGGGTTGTCCTGAGCCCTGGCCAGAGGGTTGATGCGGCCTTCTCCTGCCTGTCCTGTTTCTCCTTCTGGACCTGCCCTGGCGGTTCTGGTGAGCGCACCGCTGAGGAGGCTGCAGATGGACGTGTCTCCGCTGCATTGACGGTGTGTAGAGGCCCAGGGACCTGAGGGCGGCTCTGGAGTCCTTTAGGCTGTTCAGCTTCTCGTCTATTTTCTCTGGAAAAAATCTCACCCTCAAAAGGCAGGTCTTGTCTGGGCTGTGAGACCCCATAGGGGAGCCCGGAAACCTGGAGCCATGAGCCCCTTCTCATGGCCACTCCCGTGGTTGTGACGAACTGGGTCTGTTCTTACTGTGGTCTGTGAATGCTGACA
>NW_020675656.1:0-5404 GCF_002925995.2 Terrapene triunguis
TGAGCCCATTGTGACACTGGCAGACCAGGTGCCAGCTCATGCCAAGGTCCATAGGCTGTGTGGTTAGATGTTCGGCTGCGTGTGTGTGTTCTCCCTGTGTGCTGCCTCGGCTCTGTGCAGACAGCCACAGTAGACCTCAAGCAAACCACCCAATGATCACTGGATCTCTCTCTTCCTACTACATTCCTCCACTTTTTTTCTTTTTATAGGGAGGATCTCTTTGCTGCTTGGACCTTGGGAGAGCAAGATTTCTAAGCATAAGCAAAGGATCCCCAACCAGCTTAGCCTGGGTTAGCCCTAAAGGACATATAAAGCTTGCATATTACAGCAGCTTCTATCACCTTTTGGAACCTAAGACTGTAACTCACTTGTGTGCGTATGTTTATCTGCTTTAACCTTGTAAATAACTCTTATTTTCTTTTCTTAGTTAACAAATCTTAGATGGTTTATTATAGGATTGGCTACAGTGTTATCTTTGGTGTGAGATCTAAGATACAGTTGACCTGGGGTAAGTGACCGGTCCTTTGGGATTGCGAGTAACCTGAATATTATTGTGATTTTTGGTGTAAGGGACCATCTGTCACAAAGGAAAGCTTGCCTGGGTGCCAAGATAGATCTAACTCCATGGTTAGGTTGTTATAGTGCCTGAGGAGTTAAAACTTGGTACTTGGTTGGTGAAATCTAAGTATAGAACTCTCAACAAGTTTGGGATTTGTGCCCTGCTTCTTAAAGCCTTCCCTGAGGTTGGTCCTCATACTCTTTAGCCACTCCAGACAGCTTGACACCCATCACCATGGTGTTTGGGTGTCTAATCTAGCATGTAACATACTCTCGCTAGTGCCATAAAGTTGAACAAATTTATTCATGACTAGTTAATGTGCCTGTGAAAGTGCTTACTCTGAGTGCTCATTCAACGATGTGTGCCCTTGTTATAAACCACAGACACCCAGTCATTGAAAACATTTTTAACACATTTGGGCAGTAAATGCCCTCATTCGGTCATAACCATAAAAACATCCTGTTAATACTGTTTTGGGTACTTATCAGATAGGTGATTCTCCAAAGATTTGCAGTTTGGGTTCATTTTGGGTGAGCTTTCTTGATACTTACCAGGCCTGGCTAAATCTGTTTCCTGAAAGATTCTGAAACGGATTTATCTCGTGCACAATGTGTTGCTGCTGGGATTTTGCATGTTACACATTTTGCAAAAGGCTCAGGAACTTTTTTACTCTGTACTGCGGTATTGTATATGATTGAGACACTTTCTCAGAGCAACCTTCTTACCTCTTTGCCTTAGCAAAAGAAAGACTTGTGGAGCTAAACTGGATGACAGCTCTCTGTCACCCCAGTCTGTTAGCCACCTAAACAATCTCCTCCAAAGCTCTGCTAGCCCTTACCTGCAAGGCAAAGTAACACTTGGTGCACCCTAGTTCCCGAGCCTCCTGGAAGAGCATTTCCTAGGCGTATCGAGCTCCTATCACTGGACACTCACAAAAATTACCAAATTCGCTATCTCCAAAAAGACAGTGTAAACACCAGCTTGTCTGATTAATCTGAGAGTTCATACTTTGCGTAATATTAATGCACTGAGATCTACTAATGATAAAACAAAGAAGTTTATTAACAAAGGTAGAGGTGTATGTGATACTAAGTAAGGGCATGGCTACACTTGCAGATGTAGAGCGCTGTGAGTTAAACCAGCCCTTGGAGACCGCAGCAGGGAAAGTGCTGCCATGTGTTCACACTGTTCCCTATTAAAAAGAAATACTGCGTTAAAAAGAAATACCAGCTACAACGCGGGCAGGAAGGGGTTAAGCCCTCAGGATGCATTATGAAGAAACCGGATGTTGGGGAAGTGGGTTGGCAGTGACATGGGGGCACAAGGGAAAGAGTTTTGGGACAAGGGCTGCAGAGGGGGCGGGCGTGGATCTGCTCCGTCTGCAGTGCTATGAGCGCCTGTATCGAGTCTGCTTGGTGCTCCATAATGCTTATGAGCTGCTCCGTGCTTTGGTGCCGGCAATCTGCATTCTGCTGTAGGAGCCTCCTTTCAGTCTCCCGCCACTCCTGTACTTTTTGATTTTCAGTAAGGGACTGCTGCATGACTTCATGCAGCAGGTCCTCTTTGGTTCTTTGCATACGCTTCCTGATTCTTTGTAGTCTTTCGGCCGTTGATAACAAGGATGGCTGGGATCTCAAGGTTGCATCTGTAAAGCCAAAATGCAACATTTAACAGAGGTCTGTTCACTCCAGACAGAGCAATGATTTGGCCTTACTTAAAGACAAGCACAGGCTACACAATAGCAGAAATTGCCCGTCCCAAAGCGAGAACACATAACCCTCAGGAGCCCCAAAATCGTGAGTAAGCACAGGGGCAAGGGGGACTGATTGATTCAGGGCCGTACTGTCCGCTAGGGTTGGTTCTGTGCCTTGGGGAGAGCCAACAGCTGCAGGGGGCCCCTATACTGAACACTGTCCCCACATTTTCCACAGGATGAGTTCATCCTGGAAGATACCTTGCTGCTGAGGGTGACCTGGGAAGCAAGGGAGAGTCTTCTACTACAATGCGGCTTCCGCCCTGGCCCTTATGCCACTTGCCTGTGTGCAGCAATGGTCCCCCTGCCCCTCACGGCACAGCGGCGTGGACATGTTAGCCTTACTGCGACAAGGAGCACAGTAGCTCTGCCAAGGAACCTGCGCAAGCGGATTGCCCAGCTTCTGCATGAGACTTTTGAAGAGATCACTGAGGCTGATTACTGCGATATGTGAGAGCACATCAATGCCCTATTCCGCATCTAGGCATGCATGCAGCCCTAACCCTTCTTTCTGCAACCCTCCACGCCCCAAAAACCCACACCAAACAACTACCGTCCCAAAATAAAAGCCACTTACTGGGCACCTCCTCTGCTGTTTGTTCTTCCTCAAGCACCATCTGCTGCGACTGGCTACCTTCCTCCTGGCTTGAAAACAACTCCTGGCTGCATGCATCTAGGAATGATGGGCCGTCCTCTGGCTCTGGGCCCCACTCCTCCTCAGCACCCTCACTTCCGCTTTCCTCCTCCTGCCTTGTTGAACTTTGTGCTGCTACGGCCTCTGAAGTGTCCATGGTGGTCTTCGGAGTGGAGGTGGGGTTGCTCCCGAGTATCTCGTCCAGCTCTTTGTAGGTCGTGGGGGCAGCACCGGAGCGGCGGTTTGCCTCGCGGGCTTTGTGGTAGGCATTCCGCAGCTCCTTCACTTTAACCCTGCACTGCAGTGCGTCCCGGTCATGGCCCCTTTCCATCATGGCCCTTGATATCTGCCCCTAGGTATCATCATTCCTACAGCCGGAGCACAGCTGGAACTGGACAGCTTCCTCCCTCAAACACTGATGAGGTCCAGCACCTCGCCATTGCTCCATACTGGGGATCGCCTGGCGCATGGGAAAGATGCGCTGAGAGCACTCCATGCCTGGCTGAGCAAACAGGAAGGGGAATTTCAAAATTTCCAGAGAATTTAAAGGGTGGGTCTGATGGTTGGTCACCTGAGGGCAGGGCAGTAGAGTTCAAAGTGATGACCAGAGTGGCTAGAACAGGCATTGTGGGACACTTCTGGAGGCTGATTAGAGCACATTAACAGACCAGGGTGTCCACACTGGCGCCGCGGTGCTCCAGCCGTGGCGCAACAAGCTTTATGCTTCTCACGGAGGTGGATTACCAGGGGCACTCCAGCCGCAGAGTCAGGGCGCTCTACATGCCTTGCCAGTGTGGACACCTCAGGAG
The DNA here is from genome assembly GCF_002925995.2 of Terrapene triunguis. NCBI lineage: Eukaryota > Metazoa > Chordata > Testudines > Emydidae > Terrapene > Terrapene triunguis. The sequence continues at coordinate 3,756 of NW_020675656.1, forward strand.
TTAGGGCGCCAGGGGCTGATTTAAGGCGCTCTAACTTGCAAGTGTAGACAAGGCCTAAGTATAGTGGAAACAGAGTTAGTTACAAATAAAACAAAAGCATAATATGACTAAGCATAACCTTAGGGCAGGGGTCTCCAAACTACGGCCCACGGGCCGGCTCCGGCCTGGGGCTTCCATTTGTCCGGCCCTCCAACCAACAGGGGAGAAGCGAACAGCTGAGCAGGCACACCGAGCAGGCAGGGGGAAGGGCCGCCGGCAGCAGCTCATGTGGGGTGGCAGCACAGCTGAGCTGTGCAGAGGGGTGAGTGCCTCTGGGAGCCAGTGTCCCCCCAAAAGGGGAGCCAACTTAGGGGAGAGCCATTGCTGCAGCCGAGCAGGTACAGGGAGAAGCAAACAGGCAGGCTGCAGCTGAGTAGGCACGCTGAGCAGGCAGCGGGAGGGGCTGCTGGAAGCAGCTTGCGCGGGTGGGGGCGGAGGGTAGCTCAGCTGAGCTGTGCGGAGGGGTGAGTGCCCCTGGGAGCCAGTGTCCCCCCAAAAGGGGAGCCAACTTAGGGGAGAGTTGCTGCTGCAGCTGAGCAGGCACGGACCCCTGCCTTAGAGTAAAAATACAAGCCAGATGCTTAATTACATCTCCAATAAATGGAGTAAAGAAAATGGAAATTAACAGTTTCAAAACGTTAAATTTTAACAGCACTAATAGAACCAAACAGTATTTGTATGATACAAATGTGTGAGTTTTTCGAAATAAAACAAAAAAAGTCAAATGATTTTTAATGTATTGACAAATATTTTGTGTGATTTCACAGTACCTGCAGCGATTAACTTTTATACCTGATTTAGAATTTAATGCAACACTGACAAAGTAGAGTAGTGTTGTTTAACAATTTTGTATATATTTGCATATATTTAATTTCTTTCACAGTCTCTTCGGCCCGCGAAGCCTCTTCAAAAATCTAATATGGCCCTCGTCTCATAAAGTTTGGAGACCCCTGCCTTAGGGCATAGCTACACTTGCAGATGTAGAGCGCCGGGAGTTAAACCAGCCCTCGGAGACAGCAGCAGGGAAAGCGCTGCTGTGTGTTCATACTATGCTCCTTGTGGCTGTGGAGCATGTCCACGTTAGCAGCTCTTGCAATGCCACAGAGAGCAGTGCATTGTGGTAGCTATCCCAGTGTGCAAGTGGCTGCAGTGTGCTTTGGAAAGGGTTTGCAAAGCATGGGGGGCAGAGTGGGTCAGCATGCTATCTTGTAAGTTCAGACAGTGGCGGGGGAAGGGAGAAACCCGACATCAGCCCCCATCCCCTGTCTCTCTCTCGCACACGCACACACTCCTGCCTCTGCAGCAGGAGCATTCCACAGTACAGTAACTCTTCACTTAACGCTGTAGTTATGTTCCTGAAAAATGCGACTTTAAGTGAAACTTTTAGGGAATCCAATTTCCCCATAAGAATTAATGTAAATGGGGGGGTTAAGTTCCAGGGAAATATTTTTCACCAGACAAAAAACTATATATTATATAGATATACACACAGTATACGTTTTAAACAAACAATTTAATATTGTTCACACCCATGATGATTGTGAAGCTTGATTGAGGTGGTGAAGTTAGAGGGTGGAAGAGGGTGGGATATTTCCAAGGGAATGCCTTGC
>NW_020675657.1:0-1020 GCF_002925995.2 Terrapene triunguis
CCGCCCCCTCCGTCTCCCAAGGGTGGCACTGGGACCTGCCCAAGGCTCCGTCCCTGTTCGGCCCGGCGGCTGGGCCCCGCCCCGGTTACCAGGCCGCCCTGCCCCGCATCCGGGCGGGGCAAGGGCCCCCTGGGGCAACAGCGGCAGCCGCGCCTGCTCCGGCTCCCGCAGGCCCTGACGCGGTCTCCAGGGCGACGAAAGACACCAGCCCTATTGGGAAACCAAGCACTGGGGGCGGGGTCAGAACACAGCCCGCCCCCGCCACGCGACGCCATAGAGACGGAGCCGCCGGCTAGAGCAGCCCTGAGGCGTCGCCGGGCCGAAGAAGCGTGCCAGCGGATGGTCACGTGATCGGTAGGCTGGCCTGGCTCCGATAGGCTCCCCGGGAGTGTGAACTGGCCTTTGATTGGCTGAGGTCAGGGCGGAACTAATAACTCCCAGCATGCCTTGCAGCAAGGCATGGGCTGTTTTCACAATGGAGACAGGTAAATAGTGGGGTCCCCCCCAGATCTGGCCTGGGGCCAGTGCTGTTCAGCATGTGCATAAATAACCTGGGAAAGGGGGTAAGCAGAGGGGTGACAACGTTTGCAGATGATACAAAATCACTCAGGCTAGTTAAGCCCCATGCAGAGGATCTCACAAAACTGGGTGAGTAGCAAGAAAGTGGCAGACGAAATTCAGTGTCGATAGATGCAAAGTAATGCACCTTGGAAAACATCATCCCAACTATACAGATAATGGTGGAGTCTCCATTAGCTGTTACCACTCTGTAACGAGAGGCCTGGACTTGACATAATTTACAGCCTTCTTGTGTATGGACTTAGCACAATAACTCAAGAGAGAGATCTTGGAGTCCGTGTGGATAGTACCCTGACAACATCCACTCAATGTGCAGCAGCCGTCAAAAAAGCGAACAGAATGTTGGGAATCGTTAGGAAAGGAATCTATCTATCTAAATCCATGGTATGCCCACACTTTGAATAGTGTGTGCAGTTCTGGTCGCCCCATCTCAAAAAAAAA
>NW_020675658.1:0-1651 GCF_002925995.2 Terrapene triunguis
GGATGGGGCGATGCAGGGGAACCGGGCGGGGGGCGGAATTATGGGGCTGAGGGGAACGAGGCTGGAATGGAGGGAAGATGTGGGGGGCACTGCGAGGGAAAGGGGGGATGTGGGGAGACTGGCTGGGGAAGGGAGAGACAGAGGCAGGGAGAAGGCAGAGGGGTGGGGGGAGAGATACAAAGGCAGCTCTTCCGGCCCATGGGACACGAGATGTTGAGGGGCTGCCCTGCCCAGCAGGCAGTGGGGATTTTTTTTTTCTCCTGAAACTGTTCAAACAAGGGGACTAACCCCTCAGGGCTCAGAAGCTACAAGGCAAATTCTCACACAGAGACACACAGACAAACCCCTCTCCCTCTCATATTTTAAGGCAAACCCATGATTTTGGGATCTGTCTCCTGAGTGTTGGGGGCTGCCCAGGGCCCTGGTCTGATTTCCGGGCAGGATTCAGATCTCAGCCACACCGGAGTCAGATCGGAGTCACTGGCCTGGTCTACACTAGGACTTTAATTCGGATTTAGCTGCCTTAATCCGAATTAACCCTTCACCCGTCCACACTACAGAGCCAGTTAATTCGAATTAAAGGGCCCTTTAAATCGATTTCTGTACTCCACCTCGACGAACGGAGTAGAGCCTAAATCGATTTTGTTAATTCGAATTAGGGTTAGTGTGGACGCACACCACCGAATTACTGTGTTTAAGTTAATGGGGTAGTGTGGCCGCACACCACCGAATTAATGTGGTTTAAAACCGAATTAAGGTGCTTAGTGTGGCCGCGCACAATCGAATTTATACAACCTGTTTCCCAAATTCGAATTATCTAAATTCGGATTAATCCTGTAGTGTAGACATACCCACTGCTGGCTCTCGCAGGGAGTGAGTGCGGATGGGCCAGTGAGATCAGTCTCTGCCTGCCTGTCCTGGGGGCTGCAGGGGCAGGACAGGGAGGCTCAAAGGGCCACCAGAGGGCTCCGGTTAATGGCTAAGGGAGAGGAGGAGGCGGGTGTGTCTCTCCCTGCTCATGTTATTACAGCCCTGGAGTGCAGCTCCCCGGATCAAAAGCTGCTGCCTCCTCCATTTTGAGCTGGGAGCCCAGACTGAGACACTGCTTCTTATCCAGCGGAGTCTGAGCCTGGGAGAGACCTTCATCAAAGCCCCTTCCCTGTCCAGCCCCCGTGGGAACTTTCTTGTTGGCTGGAACCAGCCCCAGGGGCAGCCTCGGGCACTGCTGACACCAGCCCCTGAGCCGCAGCCTGCAGGTGATGGGGAGACCTGGGGGACAGGGCTGGGGCTGGGCAGGAAAGTGACTCTGCACAAAGGGCCCCTTTCCGGGACCCGCTGGTGAGTTTGTACCGGAGGGGGAGGCTCCCCCTGTGCCTGCGGCTCCCAGATCTGTTGCCCCTCACACAGCCAAGTTCAAACCGATCAGTCTACTGAAGAGCAAACGCCCATGTAACTGGGGCAGAATCAGTTCTCCCAGACAGAGGGAAGGGGAGAAAGGGAAGGTGATAGAAACAGAGAGTGACCAGACTGGAAGGGGCAGCAGGAGCAGTAAGTGGGGCGGGAGGTTCCCAGTTCCCAGACCTGCCCCGATCCATTCCCCTGGACAGACTGACTCTCCTGGGAACAAGAGGAGGAGCTGAGAGAGGAAAAG
>NW_020675659.1:0-1339 GCF_002925995.2 Terrapene triunguis
GCAGCCATCCTCAGCCCAGATGCCTTTCCCAGCGATGAATTTCCAGTAAACACAGCGAACCACTTCCTCCTCTTTCTTTGCCTGGAAACAAAAACACCCCATCATCATCCTCACTGGATCATGGGGATGTTTCTTTTGTCACACATCTCTAATAGACAGTAATAAACCTGAAGTCACCAATGACTTCATGGCTCTCATTGTGCTGCACTTAACAGCCATTTGGGACTTCCCATTGTCAGTGGAAATACAAGCGAGATCCTCCAGCTCCAATAGCACAAGGCCCTGACCCCAGAGCTAAAGTGGTAATTCCCATAACTCTCAGCACTGTAGGGGCTATGATACACAATTGTGCAGTTCCGATTTGTGCCATTAAAAGGCATTCACACACCCGCCCACAAATACCCACATGCATGCTAGCAAGTTCATTACTTTATCAAAGAAGGCACCATCTAATGCCGTTTCCCTGAACTCCACTATCTATAGGGCAGAGGTCCCCAAACTGTGGGGTGCACCCCCCAATGGGGACACAGAGGAACCTTCAGAGGGACATGACAGGTCCTGGGTCAGCCCCCATGGGGTGTGGAAAGGAAGCACCTCCTGTCCCTCCCCACCCTAAGCTCTGCTCTGGTCCCACCAGTAGCCGCATCCTTGACTTCCAGCCTCATGTCTGGCACCGTCCCCAGATTCAGCATGGCTTCACTCCCAGCCCCAGCCCCTTGCGGCTCCAGTCCCAGCCCAGGCTGGCGGCAGGGGTGGGGCTGGGAGCGGAGCCGCACCTGGCCATGGGCTTAGCTGCTGGACCCTACCACAGCCTAGCTGTTGCTCCACACCCACCCCAGGCCTCAGCCCCCGGCCATGGCTCTGGCCCTGCTCCCAGCCTGAGCCCCAGCCTCACCCCCAGCTGCGGCCTGAGCCTCAGCCCCCTTACCCCTGTCTATGTCCTTCCCCATCCCCCCCAAGCCACAGCCCCGCTCCTGGCCCTGGCTCAGGGGGAGGAGCGTGAACGGGTTCGGGAGGGCGACCCTCAAAAGTTTGGGGACCACTGCTATAGGGAGTTGCCTTCCAATTATTCCTGCTCTAACGGTTGAGCCAGACAGTTGTTACTCCTGAGCATTTTACATGATGAATCATAATCCAATCAGGCCTGGTGTGAACGCTATGTAACGTCCTCCACCAAAACAGCCCCCGTGTCAGGACTGAAGAAGCGCCCTCTCTTTTTCAGATAACTGTTTCTCAGTCCAGAAAGGCAACACAACTCAAATGCCCTGCAGGAGACGCACCTTTGAAGTAACCAGCTGGAGTCCCTGGCACAGAGCAAAGTAAAAGGATCTACACTCAC
>NW_020675660.1:0-11657 GCF_002925995.2 Terrapene triunguis
TCCTGATACTGCTCCTGAATCCTCCAGCACCAGGGAAAGCTCCTCCCAGGCCAACTCCTCTGCTTGTCTTCACTGAGAAAAGTTATGTCTTCGCCTCAGCGTCCTGCAGCTTAATGTTTCCAAGATGGAATGTTTTTCTGGCCTCAGAGGGGGGAGGTAGCCTGGTCCAGTGGTTAGCCAGGACTCCTGAGTTTGATACCCAATTCTGCCACAGTCTCACTGGTCATTCGGTGTCTCATAGTGTATAAGGCCAGAAGGAACCATTAGATCATCTGGTCTGACCTTCTGTATAGAACAGGCCCCGGGTATAGAGCCCAATAACTTGTGCTTGTCTAAATTGCCTGGTGCCTTCCAGAAGGGCAGTCGGTCTGGATTTGAAGACAGCATGGGCTGGTGATACCAGTCAGCTCCGTGTTCTTGGGGAACCAGGGCACAGTATCCAGCCTATCTAACTCATGAAGGACACCACCCCCCGAGCCTCAGCTTGAACCAAAACCGATCAGAAGAAAGACTTACAGAAAGCAATAAAAAGGCGGTGGGAGACACACCTAAACCCCTCTTGACAAGGGTGACAGGATTAAGGCAACTCCCCTCGCCTCATCTGCATCAAAGATGAGACAGGGAGGCATCTCCATTAGCATACAGAATGGAGAACAGAGATTCCAAGGCAAGAACCACACTGAACTCTGGGACCAGAAAAGCAGGGATGCACTGCATCACGGGGATCTCTGTTCCAGAGGTTAATGAACCTATGCCTGCCCACACCCAGCTCAGCAGTTATCAGACCAATTCTATAATGAATCCTTGATTGACATCCAAAATACTGAAGCTGCCTAATTGCATTGTGAGCTCCCTTGAAGGAACACCACCCACCCATAGCCAGGAATGATCAGTTCCTATTGTCTAGCCTAAAGAAAACCCTTGAGTCATCAGTTTACTCATAAACAAATCTAGTGTTCTCCCTTGAACCATTTTTGTTTCCCTACCAAAAAAAACCCTACCCACGCTCAAGTAAGTGTTCTGATGCATGGATCCAAACTCTGCATCAGTTCCACTGGGACCTCATCTTCTCCTGACTGATCGTGCTGGGGGCTCTGCCTGTCTCCAGCAATCAGGACCCTGAGCTACCAACATCACCTGGGAACCCCGACCAGTTCAAGCTTCATGGAGTGGTGAGACCCCAGCTCACTCTGTCTCTCTCTGTTTTCTTTTCTACCTCAGGTATAACTTTTTAACCCTGACTTGTTTGATCAGGTATAGTTTTCTATATCTGACTTTTTGTAATCTTTAATAATGTAACTGTTATGTTGGTTTAGCCCTCCTTGTGTAGTTATCACTATTATTCAATAAATAACTTTTATGGTTCAGCTGGTTGCTTCTCTCTCTCTCTCTCTCTCTCTCTCTCTCTCTGAACTTTACTCTTTTGCGTTTTTAGCTTCCCACATTTACTCTGCAGCAACGCTTCTTGTACCTAAGCTAAAGATCCCTGTAGCGCCCAAAGTACTGTGGGGTTTGCTCATCAAGTGGGTTACTACCAGAACAATTGTAATGTGAATGTGGGGATAGGGATGTACTGAACCTATGACATACGAGGATGGCAGCTTAGAAGTGCTGCTCGACGCAGACTATTGAGTCCAGGGGCATATAAGAGTGGCAGCCTAGAAGGGCAGCTCAACCCAGCCTGCTCAGGCTTACTGTATTCCGGTGCGGTACCTGTGGCATATAAGGGTGGCAGCTTGGAAGTGCTGGTTGGCCCAGCCCACTGAGTCCAGGGACATATAAGGTTTCAGCTTGAGAGTGCTGATTGACCCGGTCCACTCAGACTTGCTCTATTTTTGTGTGTGTGTGTGTTCATCTGATTCGGAGACTAAGTGACTTCCCCACTATCACCCATGGAATGTGTGGCAGGGCTGGGAACAGAACCCAGGATCCTCTGAGCCCTGCTCCCCTGCTCTAACCACTAATCTCTGCTCCCTTCCTGCATCTGGGTCACGGAGCGCTATAACTGGAGAGCTGTGCTAACAAGAATCCCAGTGTGACCCCCCCAGGCAGGTCTCCCCCATACACAGCATTTCCCTTCCTCACTGCTGTATCCCTGGGCTCTCTGTCTCCCCCAGGTGGTGTGTGCTGTCATTGCTGGCTTCCTACACTACCTCTTCCTGGACTGCTTCACCTCGATATTCTGGTTCAAGAAGAGATTCATGTCCCCGTTCAGCTACGGATTCCCAGCCTTGGTGGTGGCTATTTCTGCAGCATTCAACCCAGATGGCTACAGAACTCCCCGACAGGAAGTGCAGACCCGTCGCCCTCCCCAGTGACACAAAGCTGCCCTGAGCACTGTAGTTGAGTTGCCCACCTGCCATATAGCTACAGACCTCACCCCACTAATGATCCCAGCTCGAATCCCAGGTCCCAGGCTGGGTTTGTGGTTCTGGTGAATAAGAAACAAACGACCTTCTTCCTGTGTACTAAGCCCTGAGGATTCCCTCTGCCTTCTCCCTCCTCTAAAATGAGGAACTTCCACTAAGAAGGGTGTGGCTTCTTCTAGACACTCCAGGCGAGCTCCTCGGATGGTGTAAATCAGCGTAGTTCCACTGCTTTCAATGCAGCTAAGCCGATTTACATCAGCTGAGTCTCTGGTTCTCCATCAATACTGCACGAATCTGCCAGAGAGAGAGTAATCTGCACACTCTGTTGGCACCAGCAGGCCAGACTTGCTCACATCACTCTCTCTAATCTCTCTCTATCCCCCCAGGTTCTTATTCCACACGCATCACCATGGTATCTGAGCTTTGAGTGTTTACACCTGTGTAAATCAGGATTAACTCCATGGATTCTTATGGAGTGTCTCTGGATTCACACTGGTATAACTGGAGTCCACACCTGGCTCTGAGACTGTGTTCAAGGTTTTCAGTCTAATCCATTTTTTGTTTCAGGACACAATCCCCGTCTCTGCTCCAGTGGCTGAAAAGGGGTAATATATTCATATTAATGTCACTCTGCTGGGATAATACACTTCTTCTTCCTCCCTGCCTGTAGCTGCCAGTTCAGCCTGGAGAAAGGCTTTCGTTGGAGCTTGCTGGGTCAAGTCTGTGCCATAATCCTGGTGGGTACCTCACAGAACCACAGGGCCCCATTCTCCTCTCACCTCTGCGACCCCACTGATTTCAGAGGAGCCAGGAGGAGAACATGGCCCATAAAACACAGTGAAAGACTGTTAGGTCCCACATGGCTCATCTGCTTTGGCTAGTCCTGGGATTAGTCCCTGTGCTGTATCCCCAGGCCAGAGCCTTTACTCGGGCACAGCTGCCACAGAAACCAGTGGGAGCTCACCTTGAGGACAGCAAGAGTTTGGTCTAGTCCAGTTACTGACCCAAGGAATGAGGAAGGGAAGGGCTGCACCATGCAGTGTTTGGTGGGGAAAGGCCCTACATTGGGCGGAGCGAAGATGACAAAGTCCATGAAGTTTCTTCCCCAGGTCCTGGGGATGGGGAGATTAGTTACAGCCTGAAAGTGGCAGGGAAGAGCCTAGAGACAGGGCGCTGGAAACTCTGACTCAGATCCTGCTCTGTTACACTGGTGTAAACTGACCCCACTGGAGGCTGGAGTCACTTCATTTTTAACTCTGTGCAGAATCTGGCCTCTGTGATCCCATTGATCCATCTCAGTCCTGGCAGTGCCATCAGCTCCGTGCATGGGGAGGGACCGAGAGCAGCCAGAGGATATTACAGGAGAGGGGATGAGGGTCCCTGGTTCTGCAGCGTTTGGATCGGTCCCGTGGGATCGTTCTCTGCCTCAGCTGAGGAGTCATCGGCCCCGGATGAAACGTTTTACAGGAAATATTTCCCGCTGTTTCCACAGATAAATGTGATGTTCTTTGCCCCGACCATGTGGATCTTGAGAAACAGACTCTCCTCCCTCAGCACAGATGTGTCCACTCTCAAAGACCACAATTGAGAAGGCAACAAAGCAATCCTGGAGGGTCAGATGCCTTGGTTTGGAAGTTCCTTGGCCTGCGGAGGGAGTGGGAGATTGCAGGAGGGGAACAGCATATCTAGGAACGAATTCCCAGTGTGTTTGCATTGACAGTAACCCTGTTCCACACAGGAAAGCAGGTGCCGGTAACTCCACCCTACTCTGCCCAGATCCTCCTACCCAATTGCTCTCCATAGGGTTATTGTAACGGGATCTCTCCATCTGCCTTTATCCAGGTTACTGACCTTTAAAGCCATCGCCCAGCTCTTCATTCTGGGCTGCACATGGAGTCTTGGTCTCCTCCAAGTCGGCCCAGCAGCCACAGTCATGGCGTATTTATTCACCATTGTCAACAGCCTGCATCATCTGGTCATCTTCCTGGTGCACTGTCTCCTCAATCGTCAGGTAACACCCACGGCCCGTCAGCACCCACCCAGCACCTTCACCAGCCTCGCGGTGGCCATGTCTGATCTTCTCAGCATTAGTTACATAGTGCAGTGACTGTGTCCCTCACTCTCCAGGTGAGAGTACAGGAGATGGATCAAGGGATTCCAAACGTCCAGCACGAAATCTCAGACATCTGATCTATCCATGTCTGCTGTCCCCACCACCAGCACCAAGACGGCTAGAGGTCCTCTGCTCTGTTCCAGTACCAGCCTGTGAAAGAGTCATCTCTAGCTGGGTCTCATTACTGCTCTAACGGTGCTTTGTCCCCTGAGCGAGCCAGGATTTGTTATAAGCCAGCTGGGAATGTCATTAAGACAATGACATTAGTCAATCCCATCCTGATTGAGGGGTATCCTACATGTCTTAGGCATCAACACCAAACGCTCCTTTCCTAGCAGCTCCACATTCCCTCCCCTTGTCTCCCCTGAGAACTCTATTGGTCATTGATTGTCGACTGTGTGTGTGTTGTTGGCACTTGCAATGTAATGAGCTGGACGTATTGGATCAGGATTGTCTCCTGGGACTGAAACCTTGTCGGTCCAGATGTGTACGGGGAGATTTTGGCAAACCAGTAAAGTGCCTGAAACCACTATGGCTTATTGCTAAAAGCAACCTAGTCAGCAGGCTGTAAAGTGGCCATGCAGCTTGACCAAGGCAGGAGGGGAGGGGGGTTGGGGTGCCACAGAAAGGACAGCTTGACCCCATGTCCTTCCTGATACGAATTGCGTTGAAGTTGCTGATACATGCATTTTAGGAGAGCAGGATGTGCCCCAGGAATGTCTATTGGGGCCTCAAGGCTGCAAACTCTGGAAAAACCCACACCGGGTTAATCAATAATCAGAAGGAACCTCTTGCCTGACCATTGAAACTGCTTACTTAAGTTTTCTTTAAGAGACATGTATCAGAGGGGTAGCCGTGTTAGGCTGAATCTGTAAAAAGCAACAGAGGGTCCTGTGGCACCTTTAAGACTAACAGAAGTATTGGGAGCATAAGCTTTTGTGGGTAAGAACCTCACTTCTTCAGATGCATGTCTTTAAGAGACATGTCATTCTATTACTAATGTATAAATAAGGGGGAAAAGTTTGAGGTAGTTGGACTCTTTTGGGACTCTCCCTCTGGATACATCTTGCGGTCCCCACTGGCAGATGGAAGATTTGGCCACCGGAAGCTTGCCGCTGTTTCACTTGAGAGCCACACTCAGCTTTGGTAATTATCAAGGGTTGGGGGTGTTTTACTAACCTGTTGCGGACGTGTGTAAATGCTTGAGACTAAGTAAAGTTTAGCTTTAAGTGAAAGCACTGTTGGGTTGTCCTGTTTGTGCCAGCCATCTATCGGTCGGACGGCCGTGTCTCCCCTGATTTGTTTCCTGACACCACCTCACACAGTGTAAAAGTTACCAAGAGCTTTGGGTTGAAAGAACCCCGGGTAACAAATGGACCCTGCCCAGTGAGCAGTCAGCACTTCGAGGAATATCCTTTAGGTCCTTTACCCTTATTGAGTAAGGATCCGGGAGCTTCGATTTTTGTCACCAATCTGTACATGACGCTCACAGGGGCTTCAGACCCCATCATCATGTTGCTGCCTTTCTTTCCAGGAATGAAGAACATGGAGGAAAAGGGCAGATTCTTGCATCTGACAAACCTCCCTCCTCCAGCCCAGCACCAGACACTGAAGCCTTTGCATGGAAGACAAAATTCCTGCTTTATTGAAAACAGCTGATAGCTGCTACTTGTTGGTTTATGTGTGTGTGAGGTGGGAGCCGGGGAAGAGAGAGGACTCTGTCTCTGCTGAGCATGATGAGCCCTCTTAGAACCCCATCAGGAGCTGGACCAGTCCACATTTCTGACAGGAGGTGCATGTGAGGGAACAGACAATTCCCTGGAGTGTTAGTAGCAGGTACAGATGGAGCACGTTCACCATCATCTCCGGCTAATATGTCAGACGTGTTAGTCATGTAAAAGGGGAGACGTTTTGTTGGAGGCAGGAGGACACTTTTATCCAGAGGTCAGTTAAAGCAGGATGCACAGCTCCTGAGCTTGGAGGAAATCCATGAACCTATTAAGTTTGAATCTGATGAGGAGGTCTGGTGAGGAGGCAGAACCTGGATCCACCACAAGGATGAGGCATGGCACCAGGAGCACTTTTGCAATTGGGGAACCTTTTGCCCTTCACACGGATTGGCTCGGAGTCTTGGTTAATCTTAATGCACATGCTCCACACCCAGAATCCATGGGGTGTCTGTGTATATTTTAATGTCATGCACTGCATACTCCTTCCACATATGGGGCAGCTGTGGCAGAGCAAAGAACAGACTGCAGATCTGCCATCTCACTCCACGGTCATAGTCACGTGACCATCCTGCAGCTCAAGCAGAGAGCTGAGACCTACATTAATCAACAGTTCATTGTGCAGCTACATCTCAACACAGCCCCTATTACCGCCAAGGGCCAATGTGCAGTGAAAGAGGTGCAACTTAAATCTATTTTTAGACAAACTTGTACTGAGTTAGGCCCTGAGCACACCTCCTTTTTGGAAGTTCACAGCCACTTTTTCTGCAGCTCTTCCAAAGTGAGCAAGACCGCTGCACTGATTGATACCCTTCCACACACCTGAATCTACAGGGACCATTAGGCAACATCTCTTTAGAACGACAAAGCTGATTTTCACCAGCTGAATATCTGAATGGTGCTGAGGAGATAGGGGAGATATGGCAAAAGTCCAACGTCTTAACCAAAAAACCATCCTAAGGCAGCAGAACTGAATTTAGTTCCTGATTCTACTACAGGCTCCCTATGTGACTTTAGCCAAGGCACCTGATCCCCTGTCCCCCCGCTGTCTAAGGGCTGGTCTTCACTACCCGCCCGGATCGGCGGTAGAAAATCGATCTTTCAGGGATCGATTTATCGCGTCTTGTCAGGACACGATAATCGATCCCCAAATCGACGCGCGTACTCCACCAGCCCAGGTAGGAGTAAGCGCCGTCGACGGGGGAGCCGCGGCGGTCGATTTGCCGCCGTCCTCACAGCAGGGTAAGTCGGATCAGATACGTCGAATTCAGCTACACTATTCCCGTAGCTGAATTTGCGTATCTGAAATCAATCCCCCCCACCCGTAGTGTAGACGTAGCCTTACAGGGGTAATAATACTTCTGTTCTCCCACCTTGTGTCCATCTTGTCTACTTAGCTTGTAAGCTCTTTGGGACAGGGATTGTCTGACTATGTATGTACAGCACCAAGCATAGTGGGACTGTACGTGCCCAGATAATATAAATAAATACTAGTGAACAGAAGTGGGCTGACACAGTTACTGCTCTCAGTTTGGAGAAGTTTCTTATGGAAAGATGACATCAGTGAATTTCATAGTGTTTTGGGAAAAGCACAGTTTGAAAACACATTTTCTTTTAAAAAAAAAAAGTGGAAGAGCATTTAGTGGTGCAGTGACAGCGCTGGAGCTGAAAATCGATTACAGGCCAGGTCCTGAGCTGGGGTAAACTAGTGCATTTTCAAGGATCCTTCTAGGCCTTGGGAAGCAGACAATAGCCATGAAGCAGTGTGCTTCAGCCATGCCCTCAGCAGCACCTCCACCCCACCAGTCACAACCCCCATGCCAGGGGCTGGGAGCGGGACTAACGTAGAGATTTTATGCCAGCTCTACAGCAGCCAGGAAGGACTCCTGCACAGGAGGGTTAATCACAGGGCCATTTCTGCCCACTTTAAAGCCCCTTTACACTGCCAGATTGGCATAAAGAGGCTTTAGAATTGGGCCCTAGGTTTCCCGGATAGGACGACCGTGATAGCAAACCCTCACACCAAAGAAGCAACCAAGGTCCATAAGCAAGTTATTTTATTCTTTGCACATTACAGTGAAACAGCAGAGCTAGCTCACACACATAGCAAGCGAGCACCGTCCCCCACCCCGCCCCATGGTGTGCTTTCCCTAAGAAATAACTGCTCTCTGACCTGGGATCTGTCCCTTTAAATCTGGGAGAGACACCCAGCTACAACCCTAGGGTGGCCTTTGAATTCAGGAGTTGTGGATTTGGATCAGAGAGAGGATTTGGTCCAATCCCGCTTCCCCTTCCAGGTTTTGTATGTAGTTGCGATGAAGAATGGCAGCTGAAGCACCTGCCCCACTGGCACAGCAAAGCCGGCTGTATGATAAACATCGTTGGTTGGAGAGGTGACTGTTTCACAGAGATGAAGTGGAGGGCTCTCCCCAACTCACCTGCCAGCAAAACAAATATACATTGAGTGCCAATCCCATGGGAAAACTCCAGTCAACTTTAATGGGATCAGGACTGGGTCCTTATTCAGGAATAGTGCAGAGTCTGCAAAATTCAGCCAGCCTCCACTGAGGTGACATCACATACAGGAAAATAACTTTTAAAAAAGTAGACAAAGCCCAATCCCTTCCCCCACCCATGCACAGGTAAGCCATAAAGTAGCAGTTTATAGAATCATAGAATATCAGGGTTGGAAGGGCCCTCAGGAGGTCATCTAATCCAATCCCCTGCTCAAAGCAGGACCAACACCAACTAAATCATCACAGCCAGGGCTTTGTCAAGCCGGACCTTAAAAACCTCTAAGGATGGAGATTCTACCATCTCCCTAGGTAACCCATTCCAGTGCTTCACCACCCACCTAGTGAAATAGTGTTTCCTAATATCCAACCTAAACCTCCTCCACTGCAACCTGAGACCATTGCTTCTTGTTCTGTCATCTGCCACCACTGAGAACAGCCGAGCTCCATCCTCTTCAGGTACTGGAAGGCTGCTATCAAATACTCCCTCACTCCTCTCTTCTGCAGACTAAATAACCACAGTTCCCTCAGCCTCTCCTCGTAAGTCATGTGCCTCAGCCCCCTAATCATTTTCGTTGCCCTCTGCTGGACTCTCTCCAATTTGTTCACAACCCTTCTCTAGTGGGGGGACCTAAACTGGACACAATACTCCAGGTATGGCCTCACCAGTGCCGAATAGAGGGGAATAATCACTTCCCTCGATCTGCTGGTAATGCTCCTACTAATACAGCCCAATATGCCTTTGGCCTTCTTGGCAACAAGGGCACACTGCTGACTTGTATCCAGCTTCTCGTCTACTTTAATCCCGAGGTCCTTTTCTGCAGAACTACTACTTAGCCAGTCAGTCCCCAGCCTGTAGCAGTGCATAGGATTCTTCCGTCCTAAGTGCAGGACTCTGCACTTGTCCTTGTTGAACCTCAGATTTCTTTTGGCCCAATCCTCCAATTTGTCTAGGTCACTCTGGACCCTATCCCTACCCTCCAGTGTATCTACCTCTCCCCCAAGCTTAGTGTCATTTCCGGACTTGCTGAGGGTGCAATTCATCGCATCATCCAGATCATTAATAAAGATGTTGAACACAACTGGCCCTAGGACCGACCCCTGGGACACTCTGCTTGATACCAGCTTGCAACTAGACATGGAGCCATTGATCACTACCCGTTGAGCCTGACAATCTAGCCAGCTTTCAGTCCACCTTATAGTCCATTCATCCAATCCATATTTCTTTAACTTGCTGGCAAGAATACTGTGGGAGATCGTATCAAAAGCTTTGCTAAAGTCAAGATATATCACAGCCACCACTTTCCACAGAGCCAGTTATCTCATCATAGGAGGCAATCAGGTTGGTCAGGCATGACTTGCCCTTGGTGAATCCATGTTGACTGTTCCTGATCACCTTCCTCTCCTCCAAGTGCTTCAAAATGGATTCCTTGAGGACCTGCTCCATGATTTTGCTGGGGACTGAAGTGAGGCTGACCAGTCTGTAGTTTCCCAGGTTCTCTTTCTTCCCTTTTTAAAATATGGGCACTATATTTGCCTTTTTCCAATCATTCGGGACCTCCCCCGATCACTACGAATTTTCAAAGATAATGGCTAATGGCTCTGCAATTGCATCAGCCAACTCCCTCAGCACCCTTGGATGCATTAGATCTGGACCCATGGACTTGTGCATGTCCAGCTTTTCTAAATAGTCCTTAACCTGTTCTTTCACCACTGAGGGCTGATCACCTCCTCCCCATACTGTATTGCCCAGTGCAGCAGTCTGGGAGCTGACCTTGTCTGTGAAGACCAAGGCAAAAAAAGCATGGAGTACTTCAGCTTTTTCCACATCTTCTGTAACTATGTTGCCTCCCCCATTCAGTAAGGGTCCCACACTTTCCCTGACCTTCTTGTTGTTGCTAACATACCTGTAGAAACCCTTCTTGTTACCCTTCACATCCCTTGCTAGCTGCAACTCCAATTTTGCCTTGCCCTTCCTGATTACACCCCTACATGCTCTAGCAATATTTTTATACTCCTCCCTAGTCATCTGTCCAAATTTCCACTTCTTGTAAGCTTCCTTTTTGAGTTTAAGCTCACTGAAGATTTCACTGTTAAGCCAAGCTGGTCGCCTGCCATATTTGCTATTCTTTCTGCACATTGGGATGGTTTGTTCCTGCGCCCTCAATAGGCTTCTTTAAAATACAGCCAGCTCTCCTGGACTCCTTTACATATCAGTTCCCTAGGGGAGTCTAAGTCTGCTTTTCTGAAGTCCAGGGTCTGTATTTTGCTACTCTTTCTTCCTTTTGTGAGGATCCTGAACTCAACCATCCCATGGTCACTGCTGCCTAGGTTGCCACCCAGTTCTACTTCCCCTACCAATTCTTCCCTGTTTGTAAAGAGCAGGTCAAGAGGAGCACGGCCCCAGTTAATAGAGGCTGCTCTAAATAAACCAGAAATGTCCACTCTCAGACAAAGGTTGTGGCGTCTCATGCTGGGACTGGAGCAGGGAGGTTTTTCCAAATATAAGACTTCACTTTTCCCTCCAGACAAAGCTTCTGGATCCTTTCCCAGTAGAGGTAATGGAGCCAGAGTAAATTCCATCCAGTTCTAACTCTTCGTTGAGGACGGCCCATCTGCACTGACAAGATTTCCACCCAGGTTTTGTTTGCAAGCTTCCCCAATTGGATAATTACCTGAATGTGTGTCAAAGCCAACGCCTTCCTGGCCCATTCCACAGCGAGTGATGAATGGAGCTTGCAAAGAAGCAAAGGGAAGGGAACGTGGAGGTGCACAAGAAAGGAGAAGTTCTGTGCCGGGTTCTAGGAGACATGGGATTCCCCTTTGATTTGGATGCAACTGAATCTCACTAGGACTCCCAATGCTGTTCTCAGATGGATAAAAACAAGCATGTGTCACTCAGAGGACAAGGCACCTCAGGAGCTACAACAGACCC
>NW_020675661.1:0-1009 GCF_002925995.2 Terrapene triunguis
TCTGCCCTCTGAGCCCCCACCTCTGTGAGACAACCAGAAATGAAGGTGTCTGCACAGTCTCATGGCCGACAGCCTGAGAACCACTGGCTCAGTCAGCAAGGTCCACACTAGTGCTGGAGCCAGAGACGAGGGGCCTGGCCTGGGGATCCTGGGGACAGAGCAAGGATAGAACCAGGACTGGAGTTTCTGGGAATCACTCTGTACTGCAGTTTGGTCCCTGGGCATCTCCAGGTACCTTGTGTGATTGCCATGGGGACTGTATTGCAGTGAATGTCCATCATCTCCTCCTGAGCTCTCAGCCTGACGGCCTCGCTGTCTGCATTGCAGTTCCCTGGCGAGCCGAGTCTCAGTACCTGGGAGGGGGGAAGTGCCAGAGTTTCCCACTGTGAAACCACTTCCCTGGGAATCCGTCCATTCTGGCCTAAATCCTTGCCCCTCTCCCACTCTGCCTGGAGTGTGAAGGTCTTTGGGGTTCTTCCCTGTTGGGGAAGGGGATGGTTTGGAGCTCCCCCACTCTGCCTCCCTTTGGCCCATCTCCCTGTATCCCCTCCCCACATTCTGGCTGTGTCTCCCTAGGGGTTCTGCATCCCCTCTGCACTCACCCAGCTGGTGGAGTGGCATTTGGGGCAGGGGCAGAAAAGGGGGAAGAAGTGCCTGGCTCAGCATGGCTGCCCCTAGGGGCAGGGTGCAAGTACTGCATTTAAAACCTCTGGCATTTGCTGATACTCCTCAGGGCACTGGCTGGGCTGGATTATAATTCCTGGGGCAGGGGGCGGTGCTATTCTGTGTCTGTATTGAATGCACTTGTTAGAAGAAGGAGCAGGTTGACCCAGAGGCGGATATGAGTACAGGCTTTTTTATTGCGATACTTGTTCCCCTTGACCCAATTGTCGAGGAAGCACTGGATTAGTTACAGCACATTCTTTTTATCTGTTAGTATGTAAATGCCTACATCCGCTACAACACCCCAAAACCCCTTATTAAGTAATAGAAACTCCCATACTATGAT
>NW_020675662.1:0-2779 GCF_002925995.2 Terrapene triunguis
GGTGCAGAGCGAGCGAGCTGAGGCTGCGGGGGAGGGGGCCAGCAGGGAAGGGGCCAGGAGCTCGGGGGCCGGGCAGGATGGTCCCGTGGCCGGATGTGGCCCGCTGGCCATAGTTTGCCCACCTCTGTTCTAGTGAGATGGTTGCAAGGCCGACCAACCTCTCCTGTGTCATTGTGGAGCGTAGATGTGTTTTTAGTAACTTTAGCTTGGAGAAGCTGCATTCTCCACTGGCAACTCTCACAAGAAATGTTAGAAGTATGCACAGAGCAACAAAAGCGTTTGGAAAGAGGGTGGTCATCTTATTTGTGCACATATATTCCAGAGCAGCTTTTGGAGTTGATCCTGCAGAAATGTATCTTGAAAGGGCTTTCAGTTCATCACCTAAATCACTCGCATTAATATCGCGCATGTCATCATGTGTCAACACTGTCTCTAGTGCCCTGCATTGCTGGTGTAGGTCATCTTCAGGTATAGTGAGGAGTTTTGGAATATCATACAAAATCCCAAATATGCTGCTGTGGTCTTTGAGCTGCATGAAACGTTCTTCAGATGACTGTATTGCACAATCTAAACTTTGAATTGTTGTTTGGGGTCTCTTATGGGATTATCCCGTGCCTCGTAATTAAAATGTCTTCTTCTTGGGTGACTCTTCTATTCTTGAATGGGTGGGAAAATAGCTTCAGTGTGAAGATCCTCTGCCAACTTCTGTGCACTCTTCAGAACATTTTGAAATCCCTCATCTGACCGGTAAGACTGTAGGTATGACTTTGCTTTGTCCAGTTGTTCCATTGCTCCAGATATATCAAGGTCAACACCTTGGAGTCTCTTGCTTAAAACATTTATTTCAAACAGTATGTCATGCCACAACACTAAGCCACACAGAAATTTGAAGTTATGTATGTTTCTGGTGATTCCATTTTCCTCTGCCACTGTTCTCCCACAGACAGTTCCTGTCACAGCATTATCCTCCATAATGGCAACTATGGCATCATCTGTCTTCCCAATTTGGTGTTTGATAGGCTTTATCGCCTCCACTCGACTTTCCTATGGTGTGGCACTCAGTGGTTTCAGTGTCAGAGAGGATGTTCACAGATGTTGCTTCAAAATTTGCCATTGATGAGTTGATGCAGAGAAAAATACATAGATACTTTGAATTACATTAAAAAATTCAGCAGCCTCACTAGAAGCTGATGCTGCATCACTGACCACCAAGTTCAATGAATGAGAACTGCATGGAACAAAAAAAGTTCGAGGGTTTACATCTCAGATCTGTGTCTGCACTCCTCTGTTCTTTCCTCTCATGTTGGCACCATTATCGTAGCCCTGACCTCTCATGTCAGCTATCGCAATTCCCATATCTTCCAGCTTTTTAAGAAGCACACTTGTCATACCAGCTCCTGTAGTATCATCAATGTCAATAAATTCTAGAAAATGCTCTCTGACAGTCACCATTGCAGGGACATTTTCACTAGGTTCTGTTGTTGTTACAAAACACACCATTAAAGTCATTTGTTCTGTATGGCTGATGTCAGGTGTGCAGTCCAGAATAACAGAGTAATATCTTGCTGACTTCCGATCTGCCACAATCTTCTGTTTGACTTTTGTTGCCAGTAACTGTATGATCTCATTTTGAATTGTTTTTCCAAGGTAGTGGTGTGTGTACATTTCTTGGGTGGTGACTCTTCTTAGATGGTCCTGAAGTACAGCATCAAACTCAGCCATCAGCTCCACAATTTTAAGGAAGTTTCCATTGTTTTGCACATACAGCTGATCTGAAGTGCCATGCAGTGCTAGGTTTTGGGTAGCAAGTATTCTCACAATGGCAATGAGCCTTTTCAGAACATTTTGCCAGTAAAGAGAGACTGATGCAATCTTTTCTTGATGCTGATCATCTGTGGTGGGCTTTAACCTTAGTCTCATTTCAAGCTCTTTCCACCTATGGAATGCTCTCTGGTGATTTGCTGCCTTCTCATGGCATACCAGATTTTTTCCAGTCCTTTGTTCCTTTGTTCCAACGTGGCTGGAACATTAGACTGGAAGAGTTTGCAACAAAAACAGTATGCCGCATTCTGGGTTTTTGAGTACATAAGCCATGGCCTCTCCACTTTGTCACCATTGGGGATTTCATGCCAGTAATGTGTTGGATGGAAACTTCTATTTTCATTGTCTTTGGGGAACATGAAGTTTTTCACTTGCTGTGGCCCATGCAGTATCAGGAAATCCGTCAGGCTACTGCTCAAGTGGGTCCACAGTCCTGGATCGTCTAGACTTAAGGAACTAAACTCAGCAGCAGCTGTTTCTTGCACCTCCACCACACTCTTCTCTGATCTACACTTTTCTTCAGGAATGTGCCTGGTTACATCCATTTGAGATGGAGATATGGATGCTGCAGTAGCTGCCAGGTCACCTGCACTCTGACTAACTGGAAGATCAGGCATCTCCTCACCACTCACATCCTCGCTGGGGCCAGAAGGCTCACCGTGAACATTTGTGTCTATGTATCTCAGGAGAGCTCCTTCCTGCTTAGATAGAAAAGCTTCCTTTGCTTTCTTTCTTTTTCTGAATGCTGCCCCAGAGGGGGGTTTTCTTCTTTCACTCATGATTGCTGTTCTGTGCCAGCTATAGTGGCCCTCAACACTCAATTGAAGGGGACAAAAAAGCAGGCTGGTAGCAGGCCTTGAGTGAGGGAAGATATCAGTGTCTTAAGGGCCTAACTGACTCCTACTACTTCAGTTGACTGCCTGTTCTCCTCAAGAGGGTTCAGGGAAGCAGCAGGAAA
>NW_020675663.1:0-1869 GCF_002925995.2 Terrapene triunguis
TAACAGCGGGGAATATTTCTGTTCAGCAGACCAGGAAGGGGCACCTCTGAATGTCCCCTTAATAAAATTGCCCCATTTTAACCAGGTGACCGTGAATGATATCACTCTCCTGAGGATAACAAAGAGCGATAAGGAATGGATGTTGTCTGCATGCCAGCAAACACCGGGACCATACGCTGCCATGCTTTGTTATGCAATGATTCCAGACTACGTGCTACTGGCCTGGCGTGGTAAAGTGTCCTACCATGGCGGACGGGATAAGGCAGCCCTCCCCAGAAACCTTTTGCAAAGGCTTTGGGAGTACATGAAGGAGAGCTTTCTGGAGATGTCCCTGGAGGATTTCCGCTCCATCCCCATACACGTTAACAGACTTTTCCAGTAGCTGTACTGGCCGCGATTGCCAGGGCAAATTAATCATTAATCATTAAACACGCTTGCTTTTAAACCATGTGTAATATTTACAAAGGTACACTCACCAGAGGTCCCCTGTGTGCCCTCAGGGTCTTGGGTGAGTTCGGGGGTTACTGGTTCCAGGTCCAGGGTGATAAACATATCCTGGCTGTTGGGGAAACTGGTTTCTCCGCTTCCTTGCTGCTGTGAGCTATTTACATTATCTTCATGCTCATCTTCCTCGTCCCCAGAACCCGCTTCCCTGTGTCTTTCTCCAGTGAGGGACTCATAGCACACGGTTGGGGTAGTGGTGGCTGCACCCCCTAGAATGGCATGCAGCTCCGCGTAGAAGCGGCATGTTTGCGGCTCAGCCCCGGACCTTCCGTTTGCCTCTCTGGCTTTGTGGTAGGCTTGTCTTAGCTCCTTAATTTTCACGCGGCACTGCTGTGTGTCCCTGTTATGGCCTCTGTCCTTCATGGCCTTGGAGACCTTTTCTAATATTTTGCCATTTCGTTTACTGCTTCGGAGTTCGGCCAGCACTGATTCATCTCCCCATATGGCGAGCAGATCCCGAACCTCCCGTTCTGTCCATGCTGGAGCTCTTTTGCGATCCTGGGACTCCATCACGGTTACCTGTGCCGATGAGCTCTGCGTGGTCACCTGTGCTCTCCACGCTGAGCAAACAGGAAATGAATTTCAAACGTTCGCGGGGCTTTTCCTGTCTACCTGGCCAGTGCATCTGAGTTGAGAGTGCTGTCCAGAGCGGTCACAATGAAGCACTGTGGGATAGCTCCCGGAGGCCAATAACGTCGAATTCTGTCCACACTAACCCAATTCCGACCCCCTAAGGCCGATTTTATCACTAATCCCCTCGTCGGAGGTGGTGTAAAGAAACCGGTTTAAAGGGCCCTTTAAGTCGAAAGAAAGGGCTTCATCGTGTGAACGTGTCAAGGCTTAATTCGATTTAACGCGGCTAAAGTCGACCTAAACTCGTAGTGTAGACCAGGCCTCAGTTGGTGTGTCTTTTTTGGCAGCCCTCCTTGGGCTCAGTCTTTAACCACCAGCAGGGCCCAACACAGTACCCTCGCTTGGTCTGCCTAGGTTCTGGGCTCAGTCCTTACTCAATCTCTGCAGCCAGCCAGGAGCTCCTTCTTAGCTCTCTGAGTCTTCAGCAGCTCTCCCAGGGCTCAGTCTTCTTCTTAGCTCCCTCAGTCTTCAGCAGCTCTCCCCAGGCTCAGTCTTGCCCATGCTGAGCTGTCCATGATCCTGCTGCTCTTCCAACCAGCCAGGAACACAATCTTCCCTCTTTCAGCTCCAGACTGCCCTGTCTCTGCTGCTTTTTATATGGCCCTCCTGCCCCCTGATTGGCTGATCTAGGTGCCACTCTGATTGGCTGGTTCCCCTGCAGCCGCTCTGGGCCACCTGGAGGACTTCTCCTCTGCTCTTTTCTGGGGTGGTGTGAGGCAGGGCTGCAAAGCC
>NW_020675664.1:0-1284 GCF_002925995.2 Terrapene triunguis
TGACTTGGGGGGCTTGGGACTCGGGGCCTTTCCCTCTAGGGGGCATCGGCTCCGATCCGGCCCCAGGGCATGGACTGGCTGGTTCAGGGGGGCGGGGAATGGGACATGGGGCTTTTCCCCTCTAGGGGATGCCGGCTCTGATCTGACCGAGGATGGGGGACTGGCTGACTCAGTGGGGCAGGGAATGGGGCACAGGGCCTGTCCCTTCTAGGGAGCATTGGCTCCAATTCGGCCCCAAGGTGGGGGACGGGCTGGCTCAGGGAGCGGGGAATGGGACAGGCTGCCATCTGGAGTGGAGATCAGGAATATCTGAGCGATGCTCATGCTGTGGGGGGTGTCAGGTTTAAATTAAACAATCTCCCGGCCGATTCGAGGCGGCTTTTCTGCCGAGTTATCGCTGGCTGCAGCTCTGGTCTGTCTCACATCATACGAACATAAGAATGCGGCCGTACCGGGTCAGACCAAAGGTCCATCTAGCCCAGTATCCTGTCTGCCGACAGTGGCCAATGCCAGGTGCCCCAGAGGGAGTGAACCTAACAGGTAATGATTAAGTGATCTCTCTCCTGCCATCCATTTCCACCCTCTGACAAACAGAGGCTAGGGACACCATTCCTTACCCGTCCTGGCTAATAGCCATTAATGGACTTATCCACCATGAATTTATCCAGTTCTCTTTTAAAGGCTGTTATAGTCCTAGCCTTCACACCCTCCTCAGGCAAGGAGTTCCACAAGTTGACTGTGCGCTGCGTGAAGAAGAACTTCCTTTTATTTGTTTTAAACCTACTGCCCATTAATTTCATTTGGTGACCCCTAGTTCTTGTATTATGGGAATAAGGAAATAACTTTTCCTTATCCACTTTCTCCACATCACTCATGATTTTATAAACCTCTATCATATCTCCCCTTAGTCTCCTCTTTTCCAAGCTGAAGAGTCCTAGCCTCTTTAATCTCTCCTCATAGGGGACTCGTTCCAAACCCCTAATCATTTTAGTTGCCCTTTTCTGAACCTTTTCTAGTGCCAGTATATCTTTTTTGAGATGAGGAGACCCCATCTGTACGCACTATTCGAGATGTGGGCGTACCATGGATTTATATAAGGGCAATAATATATTCTCCCTCTTATTCTCTATCCCCTTTTTAATGAGTCCTAACATCCTGTTTGCTTTTTTGACTGCCTCTGCACACTGCGTGGGCATCTTCAGAGAACTATCCACGATGACTCCAAGATCTTTTTCCTGACTTGTTGTAGCTTAATTAGCCCCCACCATATTGTATGTATAGTTG
>NW_020675665.1:0-1061 GCF_002925995.2 Terrapene triunguis
TTGTGTGAAAAATTGTCTGTTTTCAGACTTTTTTGAAAAAATGTGTTGGGTAAAAACTTTTGCTTCTCTCCATCACTTCCCTCTTCTCTTCAGTCCCCTAGTGATGTTCCAAACTCTTACAATGATTTTTTAAAATTTGCTTTTCAGAAAATCAACCTTTTTCCTCATGAAAAAAATATTTTCCTGAAAATTTGATATTTTGTTTTAGAACATCATTTTTTTCCCAATGAAAATGTGTCATTTTATCCCTGAAAATTGGGAAACTTCCCTCCCTTCCCCACCCCCAAAAAACCTATATTTTTTCATGAAAAATTTTTTTTTTTCTAAAAATCTTTTCTCCTGTGAAAATTGGAATTTTGTCCCCCATACAAATGTTATTTTTTAAAAATGATGAGTGCGGGAAGAAGGGAAAAAGAGAGAAAAAGAAGGAACTAAATAAAAATCACTTGGGAAAATCCACCAACAATGTAGAGACGTAATTGAAACACGGGTGGGAAATTGGTCTCTGATTTTTTCCCTTTGGGTATTTATCAATTTTGTGGGATTTTTGTCCCTCACCCTTTCCCCCCACTCTCCACCTATCACCTCCCCATCGTACCTGACCTGGGGAAGGGGACTCACTCCCTTTCTGATACCAGCCCCAAACACCCCCCGGAACCTTCCAACGCGGATCCTGATTCCCACCCGGACCCCATTAAGGAACTATGGGCAAGTCCTTCGTTTATGTTAGAGGGTGTAGCGGTGCCTGCGCCCGGCCCCTCCACAAACTCAGTTGGAGACCACTCCTGAGTACCCGCACCAGCGCTGTTTTATTGTTCGTGCCTATCCCCACCACCTACTATTTACATATCTTACAGACCAACCCCCTGGGAGACCGCTAGCTTCTCTGCTAGCAGGGATCTACAGCTCCTTGCTCCTCCCTATCCTGTCCCCTCCGCCCCCGCTTCCTCCCAGCCAGCTTTATATCGCAGGCTGGCCACTCAGGTCTGCAGGTGCTTCTCCTCAGGGGATTTGGGCGTGGCCTCCCCGGCCAGTCCCAACTCATTCCCCTTTTAACAGGG
>NW_020675666.1:0-3452 GCF_002925995.2 Terrapene triunguis
GCAAAAAATATCCACCTCCCTTTCCATTTCTTATAAGGAATCTTGACGTTTAAATCTCCTCAGTGTGATAGAAATGCTTGCTTTGATCTTCTTAGCTCTTGGACGTTCAGGGGCTTTGGGCAGCTGGCCCTGTGCTGCCTGGGGTCCCTAGGGACAGCTCTGTCCGCCATTAGGGAGTTTTTTCCTGAGAACCTCCTGTAACATTTCGCGAACCCCCAGGGGTTCACGAACCCCAGTTTGGGAACCACTGCTCTAGATGAATAGCAACTGCTTTTCACAGATCACCATATTTTTGAAATAAGAACTGCTCCTAGGCCTTGTTTGGGTGCATCTGAAGACAACGTTGTAAGTCTTTTACTATCAAATAGTTTTAATATTGGAGCTGTTTTTATTAGTGGCTTAAACTGTTTAAGTTCTTGTTGTTGTTGACAGTCCCATTTCCAATGATTATGTTTACAAAGTAAAGCCCTTAAATGTATTGGGGTTTTTTTTCTGCTTGGTTAGTTATGTATCTTCCTACAAAATGAATCATACCCAAACATTTCTGTAATGACTCTTTATCTTTTGGGAAAGCAATATTATCAATGGCTTATACTCATTATGGATCAATGTGATCCCTGACTGGTCAGTTTTTCTCCTAGAAATGTTAATTCTTGCACTCTAAATTAACAATAATTTTTGTTAAGCTTCAATCCTGTTTCTTTTCTTTAGCTAATGCTTTAGTTAATCTTATATCATGCTCTTCTAAATCTCATCTCCATATTATAATATCATCTATGCACAATTATGTGCCATCTATATTTTCAAAAATCTTTTGAATTGCTCTGTGAAATACCTCTGGAGCAAAACATAATTCAAAAGGTAATTTTTTAAATCAGTAACTTCCAAAAGGTGTTTTAAATGTACACAGCAATTGACTTTTTTGCTCCAATGGTATTTGCCAAAATCCATTCAAAGCATCTAAAGAAGAAAAGTATTTTGCTCCTGACATTTGTTCAAATATTTCTTCCCTAGTAGGTATTTTAAAATGTTCCCTTTTAACATACTTATTTAAGTCTTTTGTATCTAAACATAAATGTGACTATCCATCTTGCTTTTCTAATATTACTAATGAATTCATCCACTCAGTCGGTTCTTCCACTCTTTTAATTAACCAATCTTCCACATTTCTTTTGTATCCTAAAGCTTAGGGTATTTTTCTAGTTGCATGTATAACTGGTTTCTTTGTTTCATTTTACTCTATTTTACACATTGTATCCAATTTACCAATGTCAATGAATAATTCTTATGTTCTATTTCCTATGTTTCATAATCCTGAATAGTCTAAATTCTACCAATTAGATTTAGTGCTAAACATGCTTCTAAACCTAAAAGAGAAATACCTTGTCCCTTAACTACTACAAATCTTGTATCTTCTAAATTATTTTAAAATGTGATCTGTAATTTACAAATAGGCATAACAATTTTTTTCAGCACTATAGGATTGTAAATTAACATGCATTTGTTCTCTAAATAGAAGTTTTACTTTTAGATATTTATATTTTTTCAGAAATTACATTAGCTTGTGTACCTGTATCTAGTACATACAAAATAAATGTTTCATTAGTAGAAAGTATAACTGTCCAATCCTTGCAGTTTATGTAGTCACTGTTTCAAAATACACCTCTACCTCAATATAACGCTGTCCTTGGGAGCCAAAAAATCTTACTGCGTTATATCGAACTTGTTTTGATCCACTGGAGTGCGCAGCCCCGCCCCCCTGGAGCACTGCTTTACCGCATTATATCCGAATTCATGTTATATCAGGTCGCGTTATATCGGGGTAGAGGTGTACCCAGAAACAACGTTTCTTCATCTGTAATGTCAGCTCTGTATTCCTTATTTGGTATCTTCTCTGAGACTTTTGAATTTTGGATTAAATATTTATTTCTAAGTTTTACCAGACTTTTCTGTTTACAAACTTTTGTGAAATGATTCTGATATGACAGTTGCTAGACATTGTTTAGGTTGGTACTTCCTTCCATATCTAGAATATTCTTTAATACTTTCATTCTGTTTTCCTTGGTTTTTTTTTTTTTTTACTTTTACTTTTTCTCCCAGGTCCGACTGGCACATCAATTTGTTTTTCTTTTAAAACAGGGGTCGGCAACCTCTGGCACGCAGCTTGCACGTCCCTCGGCCCGTGCCGCTTCCTGCAGCCCCCATTGGCCTGGGGCGGTGAACCGCGGCCAGTGGGAGCTGTGATCGGCCGAACCTGCCAAACAAACTGGCCCGGCTCGCCAGGGTGCTTACCCTGGTGAGCCGCGTGCCAGAGGTTACCGACTCCCGTTTTAAAATGTGCAACTGTTGATTAAGTTCAGCAGTTTGGCAAATTCTCACTACTTTTTCCAGATTTAGATCCTGCTCTTCTAACAGTCTTTTTCTTATACTAATATCTTTTATACCCATCACAATTTCATCTCTTATCATTGACTCAGATAGATTCTGAAAATTACATGTCTGACTTCTTATCTTTAGATCTATTAAAATGATTCAAAAGTCTCTTCCTACATTTGATTACTTGAGTGAAACTGAAATCTTTCAAATGTTTCATTTCTTTTTGGTAAATAGTATTCCTCAAATGTTTTTAAAATAAACTCATAGCTCATTTTCTAGCATTAAGCTCATATGAATTAAATAACGAAATTGCTTCACTATCTGCAATATTCAAAAAGAGGGTAACCTTTTGTTCATTTTCCTTACGAGTAGATCCCGATGCTCTCAAAAAGAAAATAAATTCTTCTTTAAACTTTTTTTCCAATTTTCTAAAGCATTTCCTGATATTTTTAGAAATGTGGAAACTCTTAATTGATCCATCTAATTTCATTCAAACTTGTTTTTCACTGCTGAGTAACTTTTACCTCCCTTTTAAAAAAAACTTCTGCTGTTTTTTACCAGTTTCTTCACTCCTAGTACCATGTACTTGTTTTATATTCAAGTAATCCACTACTCTTAATAATAATTCATTGCTAGTAACTCAACAACAATCTTTATTAGATACCTAGTTAACATATATACAGAGTATCTTAACTCAGGTCAATCTGTCAGTCTAACCTAAAACTCACCACACGCGCACACTGTCAGCTCCCACATCCTGGAGATTCTATTAGTTCCCTTAAAGTCACAGTAACACCACACTTTGATGGTGGGGAGCAGGGCTCACTTCCAGTTTACACATTAAATTCCTAAAGCTCATGCATCAGGGTTTCAGCCAACCACCTGCAGGAGTCAGGAAGGGATATCCCCCTCCCACCCCCTACACTGTAATCTGGGAGTCAAGTATCAGAGGGGTAGCCGTGTTAGTCTGGATCTGTAAAAAGTGACAAACAGTCCTATGAAAAGGAGTACTTGTGGCACCTTAGAGACTAACAAATTTATTTGAGCATAAGCTTTCGTGGGCTACAGCCCACTTC
>NW_020675667.1:0-5656 GCF_002925995.2 Terrapene triunguis
GGGACACCCTAGCCCCTGCCCTAGGTGACCACAGCAAGGTTGGGGGTCGAGCCCTCCAGGAATCCTGGACCCAGCCTTGTTGGGGTTCCGGGTACTCTGCCAGACAGGAGAGTGCAAGGGGAGGCCTCAAGGGCAGGGAGGCCTCTGGGTAAAGGAAGTGGGAACGATGACTCAGATCCTTCCACTAACCCATTTCACTGGGGTAGTGCAGAAGCCAGGAAAGTTCCCCACAATAGTGGGACCATTCCCCCGCTTACACAAAGATCATTTTCCTAGCCTCTCACTTTGATCATGTCACCCCTCTCTTTGAATCTCTCCACTGGCTCCCTCTTTTTTATCATATCAAACATAAGCTGCTTGTCTTCACTTTCAAGGCCTTCATGGCCTATCCCCACCCTACCTATCATCTTTCATGCTGGCAGTCAGGGAGGGATGTGACTTGTTTTGGATGTGTGTACTTGTATTTGGGCACTTTAAGCCAGACTGATTACCATCCACTTTTGTATATGACACACAAACAAGACATGTATGCCAAAGCCTTTACCAGCTGTATCCACCCCAGGTTTACTTGATGAGTGATCTGTATTAGTGGGTGATTAGTAGCAAATGACAAGCTATTTACCAATGGCATTTTGACCGATTGCCACTTACCACAGCAAAGTGGAAGCACCATCCATGATGCTGGCAGATGACACTGAAACCTCAGGGCTCTAGTGTTAATATGAGTGCCATCTGATATTGTTAGATCTATGGAATCACTCAGCACATAGGTAGTCATATTACATTTAGACATGAATTTGCTTATGGAGATGATAATAGTGTTAACACTCACATTACTCAACCTTCCAAAGCCCAAGTGAGGAAAGACGTGTGATAAAGACCCAATTGAAGAGAGACAAAAACTATTTATGCAAGAAACTTAAAACAATGAATTGTTTTAATGTAAGTAACTTCCTATAATCCCAGTTTCATGACACCAAATTTGTGTGGAAAACGGGTACGTTTAGGACTAAACTGAGTGATGTCCCTCAAAATGAGATGTTTGACATATATTTCCACTACTTAGAAGGAACTCTTAACTTGAGCTGTTTTTCTGCAAATGTCTTCACATTCTTCAGACGGTATTGTACAGTGCACTATGATTCTGTTTGACACTCACTTTTTACCTAAACGTGCCCCCTTTTGGGACACAAATGTTTGGGTATGCAGGCCCACCAAACTAGACATATGATAAAAATATCATCACATACTGTTTTGCATGCAAATCTTGTTCCCAAACAAACATTTTGTGTCTTTTCATGAGACTGGCTGTCTCCGCAGGCATGATTTGATGTGTGATTTTTATATTGAAGTCCTTTATTAAAATGCCTAGCAGCTATATTTAGCCAGCTTTGTACAAGAGAAGAGAATATTAGAAGTAAAACTGAGGGGAGCAGAGTGGCAATTGGAGATGTTATCTCAGGACATACAGCAAAAGGTTCCAAAAACATACCACTTCATGGTATCAAATAAAAGCAGCTAAAGAAAATAAACAACTGTTTATATGAAATTAAATTACAAACACAGTTCCCGTGATAAAAAAAAATACATTTAAATGAATCTTCTTTAGGTGCATGATATTTTATGGTATTGACATTTTTACAAATACAAATCACTTATGTTGGTAAATTTCCTTCATTTTAGCACTGTACTCTTAGGGTGAGACTCTCTGCTCCATCTCTAAGTTTTGGTCAAATTAACTACTTATTAAGTGGAAGGCACTGTTTTAGATATGTCACTAGGTAGCTTCAATTTAAATATTAAGTGTGGGATTTTCACAAACACTTGGTGTTTTCCTAACTCTGCTCCTGTTTGAAGTCAATGGTAAAGCTCCCCTGACTTCCATGCAAGCAGAATTAGGACAGCACTGAGAACTTTTGATAATTACACCCTAAACCTTTTGGAAAAGGTTTTAACTTCCTTTACCCATAACCCAAACACACTTTTTCACTTGTTCTTCCCACGTCTTGATTCGTACAGTTCCTTGTTAGTTCGTTATCATTTGAATGCAAAGGAAGTTAGATGTAGTAACAAAACCAGGATTTCACTTACTGTTATAGTTCCCGTGATCGTAACTTTTCCTGTACAGTAATGGAATTTTTGCATACGTTCATGAAGCATCATATCTTAGCATTACTCTGTGGAGTATCAATATTGTATTTTCCCATCTCCTGTTTCATTCACTACTTCTTTTGAGGCCCCATGTCCCCTTATGTTAGAATTTGAACTGCAGGGATACATTTTTGCTCAAGGCCTGATAGCTAATGAAAGAAGTCAAATGTGTAAGGTGTAGGACCCAATGCAGCCTAATTAAGGAAAATAAGTCTAATGGCTGACAACTTGTCTTCAGGACTACCATAACTGAATTGTTTATTGCAACACTTTTGAGAGAGCAGATGTGGCTTGTGCTTGAGATAGCCTGGCCAGGAAATAGCATGGAGAGAAAAGAAGACTAGAGCAAAATAATAACGTAGTGGTAAAAACAATACAGGAGGCCCTAATGTTTAATTTTCAGAGAATGAAAACTGACCAGTATAGCTTCAGGTAAATGAACAAATATTTGTTCATTGAGACAGTCTTTTAGAACCCACTTTTTTCCCACTAGTTATTAATGAGGTCTTCATTGGGCTAAAACATACAGAAGAGTTTTAATAATGACTAATGCCTCTCTTTAAGTCCAAGCCGCTTGAATAAATCTCTTTTATGTCTTAATTTCTATATTGTTTTGTCACAAAGTTGCCAGCTGAGAAAGAACATTTCCATTGGTTTCTTCCCATTTGTTTCTTCGTTTTACACGGTTTTGTGGTGATCTAGTTTAGTGGTTTAGGTTTCAATCCATTAATTTATTTTGCCTTACATATGCACACTATGTTCTTTCACCTCAATTGAGACAGTAGAAATGCCATAGTGAAGGTTGCACTGATATTTATAACTAATCCCTTTGTTATATATGGGAGAAAAATGTGTATCAGCACCAAATTTACTACTATCTAATTGTAGGGTAAAGATTGCATTTTCCAGAAAGCCTGAAAAAAGTCTGTTTAACGATTAAAGAGCTAAAAAGACTTTTTGAAATTAGATTTGCAGCCAAAACTTTTCTTCATACACTGCTAGCTCATGTGGCTGTGTTGTAACATATAAATCTAGGCATATGTTCAATCTAGACTAAATTATATATATAGTCATATATAAACTCCACAAAAATAAGTATTAGCATTATTCATAACTGTTTTTATTTATACCAAGGGAACCTAAGAGAGAGAGAGCTTTTTTTGTAAAAACAGCCTGCTTCGAGGACAGATAATGAAGTGCTGAAGCGTGAGTACTTCACTGCCTATGTTGGCTTCAGTTGCCAAGAATGCTTTCCTAGGCCCTACTAACCTTTTAAGGTTCACCAGGAGACATAAGGTTGGTCAGAGTGGGGATGCTCTCTAGCAGACCATAGCAGGTACACCATCCAGAGGAAGTGGCAGTCTACTAGAACTATAGTTTCTGCTTCCTAGGAAAGTTATGGTGAAAGTCTGCCGCTCTCTCTGTCCACTTCCATGTCCTCAATAGTAGATAGGGCCAGGGAGAGAGGAAGACTTATACCATGGAATTTCCTAGAAAGCAAAATGTGTAGTTATGCTAAAGAGATGCTTTCTCTGGCTGGCAAACTTACCAGCCCTGCTCCATGTCTTGCCCTACTCCAGCTCCAAGCTCTGCCCTTAGTCCCCTGCATGTTCCCCTACCTCATTGGATCTCCCTTTAGACCCATCCCTCCATGCCCACCCACTCTCCTGTCCCATTCCACTTTTAAAAGTTTGAAAATGTAAAGATTTATGGGCCTGATTCTCAGTTACACTAAGACTTATCCCACCCTGACACTGCAGAAAGACCAAAGTGGGTATAAGTTACATTTACACTCACTTTAAGGTCCATTAACATTCCCAGAGTTATGTAAACAGGTCTTAGTATAAATGAAAATAGGCCCCTATACCTATAAATATGCACAGATGATTCATGTTTCCTTAACTAGTGACTTCCTAGATTTTTAGTAATTGTGTTGATGAAAAAAATAAATGAGTAAATTTAAATGTAAAGCAAGGCAATTTTGGGAGTAGGAACTCTTCCAGTCTATGAATTATGACTCACAAGACAGAACTGTTTAATCTTAAGTAATGTTCACTCCACTTAACCAAGATAGGTGAAGTTATACTTTGTACACAGTGTTTTGTGCTGGACGCAATGTTTTCCTTATGTGTATACTAAATAAGATGTTATGGAAATTTTGTGCTTTACAACACATATAATGCACTGACTCAAACAGTATTCAGAATTCTTTTCCCTATTTCATTGACTCTAACCTGAATGCAGGTTGTGTAGCATACACAGTTCAGCGACCCAGAAAAGTCGTATTAATTTTCCATTGGGTCTATCTTGTCTGGCAGAAGCATACCTTGTAGTTCTAGTTAAATGGACATTGGCAGGTTACAGGTAGCATCCTTAAAAAACAAGTTTACTTACCAGTGATATATGATAAAATAGAAATATTTACAACTCTCAATTTTCTCTTAATCTATGCTGTTTACTCTTTCCATCTCATTCAATTTGGATACTAGAAATAATCAATTCTAATCAATTTGCATTAATAAAATGTGGCACTATTTGTCTCACAAACAATCCAAAGTGATATTTACATCTAAACGAACTGGGTCAATTTAAAAAAGGAGAAGATAATATTTTTATTACTATTAGTTTTTTTAACAGTCTACATTGAGTCTAAACTTTTTGTAATAGAAAATTTTCAAAACGAAGTCATCCTTTCTACTCAATAGGATTATAGTAGTATTTCTGTTGCCCTTTTCTTGCACAAAACCATAGCACTGTACATTTCTGTTTGTTACTGTAATGAGTTATACTTTGTTGCAAATAATATTATAAGCAAGGCAGTGAAAAATAGGAAACATAATTATTTCTTCTTGCGTTATTTTGATTTTTCACAGTTTTGTGACAGTGATTTTTTTCCTTTGTTAGATAGTGGAATAGTTGTCTTCTTTTCATACAATTGCTGTAGTAATTCACTTGAGCCTTGCTGTTGGGTTACAAATTAGCATTCCAGTAAAAAATTACTTGCATAGGCAATAACAACACTTAGGTGACCTTTTGACCCACTGTTCACAAAGCTTGCATTCCTGATTTTAAAGCAAGCAAATAATATACTGAAAGATAAATTTATGGAAGGGTGACATCCTTTTTGTGGGTGCCAATCACACCCACAAAATGTGCATATAATCTTAATTATTAGTACATATGAGTAACCGTGGGCACAAATCACTTAGCTACAAGTAAAATGACTCAGATTTGCACCCCAAATTATTTCGCAAGTCAAAACTGTACCAATAACTATGGAAGGCCAGATCTTAGCCCAGCTGAAAATATACCCTTGGGTAAGAAAATTAAAACAAAGCAGACTCTGACACCTGAAAAATTTTGTTGCAGTTTTTGATACCTTAGTCCAGGGGTCGGCAACGTTCGGCACGCGGCTCGCCAGGGTAAGCACCCTGGCGGGCCGGGCCAGTTTTATTTACCTGCTGACGCGGCAGGTTTGGCCGATCGCGGCCCCCACTGGCCGCGG
>NW_020675668.1:0-2163 GCF_002925995.2 Terrapene triunguis
ATAATTAACATTCCAGAGAGCAGTCCTTCAAAGTAGGATACCAAGTCATGGTCTTAAAGGCGCTCCGGGCCCATAAAATGGAAGCGTCATGGGAAGGGCCATTCACGGTCCAAAAGCTCCTGGGAGCTGTTAACTATCTCATAGCATCCCCCACCTCCAATATAAAGCCTAAAGTATACTATGTTAATTCTCTAAAGCCCTTTTATTCCAGCCCAGGGAACAGATGACACGGAGTGCCCTGAAGGTGTCTACTACGAAGGAAAAAGTGACGGTGACGTGGAAGAGGTGAACCTCTCCATGACCCTTGGACGTATGCAGCAACAGCAGATCAAGGAGCTGTGCACTAGCTTCATGCCAATGTTCTCAGCCACCCCAGGACGGACCGAACGGGCATACCACTCCATTGACACAGGTAATTCTCACCCAATTAGAACCCCACCATACCGGATGTCTCCTCACGCCAAAACTGCTATAGAACAGGAGATCCAGGACATGCTACAGATGGGTGTAATCCGCCCCTCTAACAGTGCATGGGCATCTCCAGTGATTCTTGTTCCCAAACCAGATGGAGAAATACGCTTTTGTGTGGACTACCATAAGCTAAATGCTGTAACTCATCCCAATAACTATCCAATGCCATGCACAGATGAGCTATTGGAGCAACTGGGACGTGCCCAATTCA
Source organism: Terrapene triunguis (assembly GCF_002925995.2). NCBI lineage: Eukaryota > Metazoa > Chordata > Testudines > Emydidae > Terrapene > Terrapene triunguis. The sequence goes on from NW_020675668.1 coordinate 683, forward strand.
TCTCTACCTTAGACTTGACCAAGGGGTACTGGCAAGTACCGCTAGATGAATCCGCCAAGGAAAGTTCAGCCTTCATCACCCATGCAGGGGTGTATGAATTTAATGTGCTCCCTTTCGGGCTGCGAAATGCACCCACCACCTTCCAAAGACTTGTAGATGGTCTCCTGGTGGGATTGGGAGAATCTGCAGTTGCCTACCTTGATGATGTGGCCATTTTTTCTGATTCATGGGCAGAACACCTGGAGCACCTGAAAAAAGTCTTTGAGCGCATAAGGGAGGCAGGACTAACTGTTAAGGCTAAAAAGTGTCAAATAGGCCTAAACAGAGTGATTTACCTTGGACACCAGGTGGGTCAAGGAACTATAAACCCTCTACAGGCCAAAGTGGATGCTATCCAAAAGTGGCCTGTCCCAAAGTCAAAGAAACAGGTCCAATCCTTCTTAGGCTTGGCTGGATATTACAGGCGATTTGTACCACACTGCAGTCAAATCGCTGCCCCACTGACAGACCTAACCAAAAAGAAACAGCCCAATGCAGTTCAGTGGACTGATGAGTGTCAAAAGGCCTTTAACCAGCCTAAGGCAACACTCATGTCTGACCCTGTGCTAAGGGCCCCAGACTTTGACAAACCATTCCTAGTAACCACAGATGCATCCAAGCATGGTGTGGGAGCAGTTTTGATGCAGGAAGGACCAGGGCAAGAATTCCATCCTGTTGTGTTTCTCAGCAAGAAACTGTCTGAGAGGGAAAGCCACTGGTCAATCAACGAAAGGGAATGCTATGCCATTGTGTACGCGCAGGGCCGGCTCCAGGCACCAGTTTGCCAAGCAGGTGCTTGGGGCGGCCACTCTGGAGAGGGGTGGCACGTCCAGCTATTCGGCCGCAATTCGGCGGACGATCCCTCACTCCCACTTGGAGCGAAGGACCTTCCGCCGAATTGCCGCCTCAGATCGCGATCATGGCTTTTTTTTTTTTTTTTTTCCGCTTGGTGCGGCAAAAACCCTGGGGCCGGCCCTGTGTACACGCTGGAAAAGCTACGTCCATACGTTTGGGGACGGTGTTTCCAACTACAAACAGACCATGCTGCGCTGAAGTGGCTTCATACCGCCAAGGGAAATAACAAAAAACTTCTTCGGTGGAGTTTAGCGCTCCAAGATTTTGATATTGAAATACAACACATTTCAGGAGTGTCTAACAAAGTGGCTGATGCCCTCTCCCATGAAAGTTTTTCCAGAATCAACTGGTTAAAATCGTCCTTGAAATGTGAAAAATATTGTTAGTTTTTACATCATCAGTAGTATATGTAAAGGTTCATGTGTCCTTTTAATTCTGTTTTCTCCTAAATTTCTAGGAAAAAATCACAGCCAGTGCGGTCCAACACTGTCGATGATTTGGGGTGTGTGTCATAAACATACAGTTAAGGGTTAATTCCTCTTTTACCGGTAAAGGGTTAAGAAGTTCACATAACCTAGCTGACACCT
>NW_020675669.1:0-1385 GCF_002925995.2 Terrapene triunguis
GTGCCGGGTGCTGCACACACACAGTGAGAGATGGCCCCTGCCCTGAATAGCTGCCCTAATAGAGACAGGCAGGATTATTCTCCGTATTTTACAGATGGGAGCTGAGGCCCAGAGAGATTCAGGGGCATCTCCAGGGCTACCCAGGGAGTCTGCAGCAGAGCAGGGAACTGAACCAAGAAGTCCTGAGCCCCAGCCCAGTGTATTTACCACAAGTCCCAGCTCCCAATTCTCTCCCTGCGTGCGTGGGCTCTAGGTGTGTCTGTGGGCTCAAGGCCGCTGGGTAACTAAGTGTAGGGTCCCAGGCAGAAGATCCCTTATGGGGCTTCCCTAGTGGGGCAGGGGCAGGCCTGCACCAAGATGCACTCACCTGCCAGGACGGCCAGCGTCAGGACGAGGGCGAAAAGCTTCATGCTGGGAGCTCCCTGAGACCCTGGTGCGATGGAGGAAAGAGGGTTAGAGTAGAGGGGGAGCAGACTGGGATGGGGGTTCTGACGGCCCTGCCGCCAGCACCTCCTGTCACGCGTTACCCTCGCACCTGGTCACAAGCTCTTTCTGCCATCCTAGTCCAGTGCTGGAGGCAACTGCGGGGAATCCCTGGCTGCAGCCCCTGGCCTCGGGCAGGAGGGGAAACAGAGTCTGTCCCGGGGGGGTGGTGGGCAGTGAATAATTGAACCGAAATCTCTGCAGCCTTGATTAGAATAATTGGGGGGGGGTTAATCGATCATAGCTGGGTTTAGACACGGGGTGTGGGGGGGTCTTTCAAAAGTGTTGCTTTAAAATCTTTCCAGGGGCCTTCTCCCACCCAGCAGCTCTTGTAAATCTGGGGTCACAAGGACCCAGAGGGAACCACCCCCCTCCCTGGGGGTGAAAGCAGCTCTCTCTGCTGGGGCTGGCCTTGGTCACCGGGCACCATTTATACCTGTGCAAAGGGCAAAATGCCACGCCCTGGGATGGCAGCATTCTACCTTGATGCAAACAACAGTGTGGGGTGAACTGGGCACCCGGGCGCCAGGATGCCCAGAAAGCGCGGCCCCCGATTAGGCACCAAAATAAGTGTCTGGCTTTTCAGGAGGGCCCGTAGCATGCGAGGGGCTGAGCAGTTTGGGATCCGCAGCCCCTTGTATTGCCAGCGCTGAAGAACAGGGTGGCTCTGCCCGGACAGCCTGAGCCCCAGTTTGAGGGACCCACCCCACCACGAGGTGCCGTTCTCCGCACAAACCAACAGCATTTATATCCTGCCTGAGTCCAGCAGCGACTCCATGAGACCTGCGCCAAGCAGACAAGCTGCTCAGCCCCTCTCCAAGATGTGGCTGGCCTTACCTTGCTCTGCCGGCTGCTAGGTCCCTGTCTCCTGCAGTAGGCCCTCCTGCCGCACTGCTCCTGGT
>NW_020675670.1:0-1927 GCF_002925995.2 Terrapene triunguis
CAGTCCTATCTTCAAAAGTCAATAATAATCCTCTGTCTAGCCAGTGAGCCTAAATATATCTATCCAATCACCACAACATCTCTCTATCCATCTATCAAAGTAGGGAAGTATTATTTACCTCTCACATAACACAAGAAAAAGGGGTCACCCAATGAAATTAATAGGCAGTAGATTTAAAACAAAATGAAGTACTTCTTCACACAATGCATAGTCAACCTGTGGAATTCATTGCCAAGGGATGTTGTGAAGACCAAAAGTATAACTGGGTTCAAAAAAGAATTAGATAAATTCATGGAGGATAGATCCATCAGTGGCTATTAGTCAAGATGGTCAGGGACTCAATCCCCATGCTCCAGGTATCCTAAACCTCTAGTGCTAGAAGCTGGGATTGTACAACACTTGAAATTGCCCAGTAATGTTCATTCCTTCTGAAGCATCTGGCACTGGTCACTTTCAGAAGACAAGATACTCCCATTGTCCGATCATCTCTCTTTAACCACATGGAAGATTTCCCTAATGTCTAATGTAAATTTCTCTATTTTTATTCAATTAAGGTCTCAGAACCCATTAGTGGACGATGGACTACCTGAAGTCCATGTTGGATTCTTGGTAAGAAGATAAGAAAAGTTTTACATTGTACCACACTGTACAGAGTGAGAGAGTGTGTGTGGGGGGGGGGGGAGTGACAGGGGAAAAGGTCAGAGTTTGAGCCACATAGTGTAGCCAAAAAGCCTCAGAATACCATGTAGGCCACTGACAGCTTCACACATAATCCTGCAGGCAGCTCTCCTTAGTGTATAGTGTTGCATGTCTTCTTCTGAACCCCCTAACAGTTGAGTGGTTAAATGTCTGGGTTCCTCTCAGAGATCCCTTCCTAAAATAATATTTTTAGGTGCCTCAAAAATTCATTAAACCACCTTTTTAAATCAGGTTTCCTGCTCAATGCTGGAGTCAGCAATCCTTTAGCTCCTCTACTGTTCACAGCATTCCTTAAACCCACAGTTCATAAATTGCTTTGGTTATTGGTAAAATACTCTTATTAGGAACTCATTGGGATATTGTCTGTCATTTTACACAGAGGAACAGAATAATAACCATACTGTGTATTCCAACCCTAAATCTATAGACTACTCTCAGTGCCCTACCCATTCCTAACATTTTGTTGTTTCCATTTAATTTAGGAAGAAGGCTTCATCAAGGGCCAGACCACGTGTCCACACCCAATTTTCAGATACTTTTTGGCCCCTCACGTACTTTTTCTTGCCAAATGAAGTCTCTTCACCTTTCAAAAAGCCAGATCCAGCCTCAGTCATCAGGTAATTCTGGCAATGAGCATACTCCTTGCCCTAGGTTAGAGTACTTTGGGGGCTGCAGAGATTCAGGTACATGTATGGAACAGGACGCCCATCTTTCTGAAAATGTGGATGCAGCACTGTTAAAAAAACTCTTCCTTAGCCAGGGGTGTGTCCCCTGCCTGGACCCCAGCAAAGTCTGGGAATGCCCATATCTGGAGCTTGGGACCCATTTTTCTAGTTTATGATGCTCTCAAGAGTGAGAAAAGAAGGGAATTAGGAACAGAAAATGCAGCAGTTTACACATGTTTAGTGTGATCTCAACTTTGCTCTCTGTATTTCACTGGGACTGTAGGGTAGGCAGGGGGCGAGGAACAGCTCTACTAAGAGGACAACGTACTTACAAAGGTATTTCTACAGTGCAGTTTGGGGAAGGGGCAACTGAGAGCTCCTCCAAAGATCTCAATCACTTGTAAAGAGATTATTCCCTAAAATCCTTTGCCCGTGAGTAATGTAACGCTCCATCCCTAATTCAATGGAGTTTATTTTCTCCTTTGGTAATGACCAAGACCAAGAAGAATGGCTGATGAAATAAAGCACATGGTAAAATCAATGTTAATGTAACTTTCTTCCAT
>NW_020675671.1:0-3012 GCF_002925995.2 Terrapene triunguis
AGACACAATGCTGTTTAGTAAGAATGGGCATCCTGCAGTCAAAACCACACACAGACATCTGTGAAAAATCAAGGCACAACATTTGGGAACATGTCCCTTGCTCTTGTAACATGGGGAGAATGGCTGAAATTTTTCTTCCACGGGCTTCATTTTTCATATAAATAGATAGATACCTTATACTAAGACACACAGGGAACAATCCTGCAACCCTTACTCTTACAAAGGGGCTACCTTAGTCCTATTTACTGGGATTTCTCTCTTGGGTAAGCATTGTAGAATTGAGTCCCTGTCTAAAACTATACAAACTATTATCAGTATTTTACTTCTAATAAAAAATTGACCCTGCCAAACAAAAGACAATTTTTGGAGGAAGTGAATGAGCATCTTTGCTGAGGATATATATTAACCTGAGTTTTAGTTCAATGGAAATTAAATTGCCCGGGTATTGAGCTGGATTCTCAGCTAGTTTAAATTGGCATCTCTCTGTTGATGACAATGGAGCTACATCAATTTATACCAGCTGAGGGTCTAGCCCATAAGCTCCTGAATTTTTAATGGATCCTTCACTAAAATTGGGCTCAGTCCAACATCCTGTACAGTCAATGGGAACTTTGCCATCCACTTCAGTACGCAATGGATCAGGCTTCTATCTGTGGTCCAAAAGATTCTTTCTAGACCTTAGCATACACAACAAATCAAGGTCTTGGTTTTAGCTGCTAGCAATTACATTTTATCACTACTCTAGATCTCTGTCTTGTAAAAAAAAAAAATCACATTCAGTCTAGTAATCTGACCACAAAGTCATATATCAGCATTTAGTAAAATTCAGTACAAGAGGACTTCATACATTGTTAATTTGTACACCTCATTCTTTGCACACACAGAAAAGAGCATCTGTGTCTCCTCTCTTCCTGGAAAGTTTTGACATCAAAGAGCTACAGTGAACTTTCATATGACTAGAATATTTACAAAATGTGCTATAAAAATTACTACTCCAGAGTTATTTCTAAGTATTATAAATCGGTAGTATTAAACTATGCTTGTTAAATACATGGACAATGTCTATGTTTGTGATGCATTCTTCATTGCTTTTTCAATTGGACTTGCTCACTTTCTCACTAATTGGCAACACTCGAACTTATGATGGGGCTTCCATTGTAATTTGAACTGGACAGATATTGCATTTCCATTATTTATTTATGGGCCTTATCCTGTGTGTTGCCAAGTGCTGTCACCTCCTGATGAAGTCGATGTGAGTTAAGGGCACTCGGCACCACACGGGATCTCAGCATTTTGTTAAATCAGGCTCTTGTTACGCTACCTACTCCCAAAAGCTGAGGAAGGGGAAAGTTCTTTAAGGGAATGCAAGATCAACATTAATGTCAACATCAGCCAGTTCTTCTGAGCCATCTTGTTAGCAACCACATTTCTGATAAAGGAAAATCTAAAGCGACTCAGCTTCCCTTGACATTAAAGGAGACATTTATCTTCTCTTTTGTAGCCAACAAGTATGCCCAGTCTTAGGATCTTCACTGTAGAACAAACACAATTACAGTACTATCAAGAGCAACATGCGACCATTGTCCATTTTCCATCCATTTGCCTATCTATTATGCGGTTAACGAGGCTATGTTTACACGTGGGTAATCCTGAGATCGCTTTATTAAAATGAGTTTATGAGTTAAAACGGAAGAAGATCTAATGGGATAGTCTGGGGAATGCAAATCACAGGTGAGATGACTTTTAGAGAATAGTAATTTTGCTTCCTGAAACTGACTTGAAATCTCCAGGAAGAGAACTGCACAGCTTAAAGCAACCTGTTCTTTTTTCACTCGGAAGTGATCTCGAATTAATTGTGCAGTTTAGCTGAACTTGGTTTTCCTTAGTATCCTAAGAGAAAAGCTCTGAGAGACTGGGAATTTTAACTTGTTTGTAATGTAAACTCAATATATTGGCGTCACTTTTTAACACTCCAGAAGCTGGCAGGAAGGGGGAAAAGCCTTGATTCTCTAAGCAAACAAAGAGGGAATAAAGGTGACAGGAATCACCCTCAGTGAAAGGCAGATAATGAAAATGTGAGAAAAGGTCTTTATTTTAAGAATTGCCTTTCCAAGGCCACTTAAAATGATATTTACAATGTCAGGCTCTTTATTATTATTAGATCTCTTCAAAAATGGGGGAAGCGGGAGGGAAATTGCCCATTTTTATTGTATTTAGTTATTTATTTGCTTTTTTCATCATTTTCAAAATTTCTCAATTATTATAATATATTTCATTTCAAATTAGCCAAGATTTCTCCCAGAAGCAGGTATCTGGGGCATTCCGCAGGTATTGTGGACTGTTTTCGTACCCTGAGGGCCAGGTTCTGATACCCTTATACACCCTGGTACTACTCAGTATGAGTAAGGGTATCTCAATGTGGCCCAAGTGCAGTATCCAGATTCTAAAGGCTAGACTGTGACTTTCTCCATAGCTCTAAGCCAGAGGTGGAGCATAAACTGCACCTCCCAGGAGTAGCCCCAGGAGGCGCTGTCACTCAGAGACACTACTATAAGACACAATTCCTACTCTTCTTCTGTCTTGCTCCCTAAGGATACTACTACTCCGTAATCCTCTGCTGGATCTGGTGCTCTGGGCAGTGAGTAGGAGGGTGGAGCCATTCCCCGCCCCTTCCAGCTGATGACTCTCTGCCCACCTGCTCCAAGGCAGGTCTAGGCAGGCGGGTAGCCCTACTTACTCCCACATGCCTTAATCAAAGGTGTAAGGAATAGTGGATGCCCTCACTTCCTCTGACTCCCCTGCAAAGACATGCAGCCCAAGTGAGAATCTAGCCCTGAATGAGGATGCTCTTTGAATTGGCCTCTCCAGATGAAATGGCGCATGCAGCACCTTATACCTAATGAACCATGCCGCCCACAATGATCCACGAACATTTGTGATTTTTAAAACAAAGGCACATCTCTCGAGGGTGTCATAAGGAGGAGGGAGAAAACTTGTTCACCTTAGCCTCTA
>NW_020675672.1:0-1182 GCF_002925995.2 Terrapene triunguis
TGTGGCCCACGTAACACACAGAGAGCTGCATATGCACCCCACAATGGCAAATAGGTTGAGAACCACTGCTGTAGCCAAAGTAACAAGTGAAGGGGGCTGACCTGGATGTCTCCCTTTCTCAGTGTCTTCTGAGCTGGAATTGTATTTTCCACAGGGCAAGATGAATGGCTGAAGCCATTTGCTTAAAGAAAACAGACAGTGCTTCAGGTAAAGCTTAAACTCACAACCTCAGCATCCCTCCACACAGCACTGCTCTACAAGTACTGCGCGCTAACCCCTGGAGCACACATTGAAGCGCTGGCCTCCTTGTCTCAAGCGTGGATTTGGAAGGAGGGAGGGGTTGAATGAACCACACAAAATCCATGTTCTAGTCCCCCAGGAAGGCAGGAACAGGTAGCCAGCCTTCAGTGATCAAGCTGCTTCCTGCCACCAGCTGTTAATGGGAAGGTAACTGGTTTAAACCACCTAGGGCCAGAACTTCTCAAGGGTGAGCTTAAGGTGTCTCTTAAGAAGAGGAGGAGGAAGTGTCTCTTCCATTCCTGTCTAGCCCCACCTGTCTCTTGTCCTCCTTCAGCCTCCTTCTCCCTGCTGGGGTGATGCAGAGACAAGCCCCCATCTGGGGGAGTGTGACGTTATTCATATAATCTGGGACCATATAGAACATGGTTGCAACCAAAGTCCTATAGTGGCACCAAATCTTGTATAAAGGGGGTCAAATGAGGTGTCTAAGACAAGGTTATGGATTGCTGGTTATGATTATGCTGTCTATATGTGTGTATCAATTTTGTAGTTGAAGTTATGAATATTGGCTCTGTACTGTCTGTATTTCAAACTTATGCTATGCTTCTGTGTGACACCCCAGACAAGTTTGTGTTAGCTCTGCCTAGCCTGCTGGGCTATTAAGGACCATTAAGGACCATCAGCTATACAATTGACCCATTGAGAGAAGGCAAATGTGCCTTGCAACTCAGCAAAGTATGCAGGGACTGGCCCATGTGACTCCAGACTCCATTTTGCTGTAATTTTCCACAGTAAGAACAAAGAGGTGTTCTTACACCTGGAAAAGACTATAAAAGGCAGATGCCTCGTCTCCATCTTGTCTTCAATCCTGCTTCTTATCTCTGGAGGAACTTTGCTGCAAACTGAAGCTCTGAACAAAGGACTGATGACCCATCCCAGCTG
>NW_020675673.1:0-2634 GCF_002925995.2 Terrapene triunguis
AGCCTGGAAATCTACACAGCAGTGAAACAGCACTGCAGCCAGAGTCATGGGCCAGCTGTGGGATTTTTGTTTTTTTTTTTTTGCTGGGGAGACATATCCCCAGTGATATCTCAGAGTTGCAGAGTGCACCAGTTCAGAGAGTTCTGCTATTGTGACAACTGTCTCACCAGTACAGAAGAGTGGCATTTAACTGTGTGATAATATACAGTCTAAGTATACTTAATTCCTGCCTCAGCTTAGGAGGATGGACTAGATGACCCTTGAGGTCCCTTTTCAGCCTTAATCTAGGATGCTAGGAGTCTATACTGTACCAGACTTTGCAAAGCATTTAAGTGCATGCTTAACTTTAGGCCTATGAATTGTTCTATTAACTACTTAGGTGTTCAATGTACAGCATGGGTCTAAATGTTTTGCTGGATCAGGACCTCAATGCAAGCTAAAGCTTCCTGATGAACCAGTGGAAATGTTTTTTACCTTAACAGTTTAGCGCTTATTGAAGCTAGTTCAGGGAGGTTTATACTGTTATGTACTGTTATTTTTTTAAATTATTACCTGAGAACATGAAGCTTGGTGAATTTATTAAAGGGGTTAGATGACGGGGTTGTCTGTGATAGCAGGGGACTGGACTCAGCTCAGGAGATCCCTTCCAGTCCTATGTTCTTACGAGATCAGGACCCAACTTAAAGAATACCAATTTTTTAATACCGTACATGGTACAACCTCAGTACAGTCATAAAATAGCATTTACTGTTGAAATGATCTAATTTAAGATCAAACCTATTTCCTCAGATCTAGACAAGCGGAAGCATAGAAACCAGCCATGCCAACCTTAGGTAGTCTCTAAGGTTTAAGGTAAAATTCTAATTTGTAAATCCATCAGAAGAACAGATTTGAATAAGCTTTCTGGACTATATTCAGATTGCTTTAGCAGTATTTATATCTTCCAAGTATAAATGTACTGATGCGATAGATAATATAAACAATATACAAAACTATACAGTCTTGCATTCTTTGCACACACACACAAACTTCCCACTGAAGTTAATGGGAGATTTGCATGCAGAAAGAATGCCATATCGGGCTCCATATTTACAAATATGAGTGAAAGCACATTGTGTTAGGCTTATAGACATGTAATCAAACTAAGACCCCAATCCTGCAAACACAGAGATGCTTAACTTTATTCCCCCGGGGCTTAATCCTGTTCAAGGTAAATTAATTTTACTTCCAGGAGTAGTCCACTAATACGGTATGTACGTTTGTAGGATCAAGGTCTAACTAAAGTGCTAGAATACTTGTGACCATTGTAAAGTAGAAGATTAAATGAATTTACTTATCAGGGACAATATCATCATCATAAATACAGTAGTATTCTATTTATTATAACCAAATTATAAAAGATTCAATTTACTTTTCACACTTCATTCAGTGTAAACAATGAAGAGAGACTCACCAATCCCATTTTTTGTTTGTTTTCATTTGTTGGTTTAGTTTTTATTTTCAGTTTCACTTTGTTTCTTTTGCTAGCAGACAGTGCGTTGTTTGGATCACAAATGTTTGATTTAAAAGCTTCCTGACTTTATGTTTAGTTTAAATATTAGCATGTGTAGTCAGATTTTTGGAAGCCTTTCAAACAAAATCTAAATTTTGTAGCTGGAACTACCAAGTAGAGATGGTCAGTAATTTTCCAACAAAACGTTTTGTTGTCACTTTGGAAAATGACAATTTGTTGAAACAAAAACTGTTAATGGAAAAGCATTTCTACAAATTTCTCATTTTTTTTTAAATTAAAAGTTTAATTTTTCAGTTCAAAATTATTTGTTTCGAAATTTTATTTAATATGTAAGTTTAAAAAGATTATCAAAATTACAATGAAATATTTTGAAATTGTCAAAACAAAATATTTTGATTGACCTGATCCATACCCTCTTGGGAGCTGCCACCTGATGTGCCAAGACTACTTCTACCCCTGCTTTCCCTGCCAGTTCAGGACTCCAACAGCCTGTCTTGCTGAGCCAGACACACCCGTCTGCTCCAACAAAGACCCAGGGTGTGAATTACTTATCCCAAAGCTGCAGATTTATCTGAAAGCAGCTAACAGAAGTGTTCCTATCTTTAACACTCAGGTGCCCAACTCCCAATGGGGTCTAAACCCAAATAAATCCCATTTGACCCTGTATAAAGCTTATACAGGGTAAACTCAAATTGTTCACCCTCTATAACACTGATAGAGAGATATGCACAGTTGTTTGCTCCCCCAGGTATTAATACATACTCAGAGTTAACTAATAAGTAAAGTGATTTTATTAAATACAGAAAGTAGGATTTAAGTGGTTCCAAGTAGTAACAGACAGAATAATGTAAGTCACCAAGCAAAATAAAATAAAATGCACGAATCTATGTCTAATCAAACTGAATACAGATAAGATCCTCACCAGTTCCAGAATACTCCCTTTTACAGACTAATCTCCTTTTAGCCTGGGTCCAGCAATCACTCACACCCCTTGCAGTCATTGTCCTTTGTTCCAGTTTCTTCCAAGTATCCTGGGGGGTGGAGATGCTCTCTCTTTAGCCAGCTGAAGACCAAATGGAGGGGTCTCCCCGGTGTTTAAATAGACTTTCTCTTGTGTGGGT